>NW_015655381.1:390206-399740 GCF_001515625.1 Sinocyclocheilus rhinocerous
TGAACACAAAAGACACAACCAATGTATACATTGGCACATTTTTATTCATTCATGTACTACACAGCACAACTGTTAAAAACTTTGTTCTGGGTCAGGCCAGAGAATCTCGTCCACATCACAGGCTATATTGGCCCTAGCCAAAGATTTAGAAAACCTCGGGTTATTGGTAAACCAGTCACGAACCAGAGCAGCGCGATGGAAGCTGACATTATCCCAAACAACAATGTAACGAGGCTGCTCTGGCTGTGCTGGTTCCCTGAGGTCCAGCTGGAACATATGCTCTCTTAGACCGTCAAGGAAAGCAAGGAGGAGCATAGTGTTATAGGGTCCTAGAATGGCATGACGGTGGAGTACCCCTCGTTGGCTGATGGCTGCACACATAGTGACATTCCCTCCGTGCTGACCAGGGACATTTACAATAGCCCGATGGCCAATTATGTTCCTCCCCCTTCTCCTTCTTTTGGTCAGGTTGAAACCAGCCTCATCCACAAAGATAATTTCATGGGGAACAGGCCGGCCTTCAATCTCAAAGATTCTCTGCAAAACACATGAAACACAGTAGAGTAAATCACTGCCCTGAAGCACAGTTCAAGAGGGCACAAATGGCAGCATAAACTGCTATACTGTGATGGTACACAATACTTCATACGATATCAAAACTCATACCTGAACATATTCCACTCGTTGGTCTTTCACCCTTTCAGAGTTTCGTTCGAAAGGGATGCGGTACGCCTGTTTCATCCGGAACCGGTGCTTTCGGAGGATACGATCAATTGTGGAGAGGCTGATGGCATTTATCCCTCGAAAATGATGATTATCCTCAATCACTCTCCTTTGAATCTCTCGCAGGCGGATTACATTATTGGCAATGACCATGTTTACAAGCTCCCTCTCTTGCTCCTCTGACAAAAGCCTTAGCCTGCCTCCACCAGGTGGTCGTCTCTGTGTCCTACAAAAATAGAAGCACTCATTACTGTAACTGTCACACATCCTTTTTACAGGAAAAAATGGAAACATACTGAAACTCTATCTGTATGCGAGGCAATTTGATGCATTTCTTTATTACAGTAGCATAGTGCAACAGTGTATGCACTCTAAAGTTACTGTACAGAGCAGTCTTACTGTAAGTACACCTACCTGTTTTTCTCCCTGAAGGTTCTGATGATGGAGGCGACGGTGAAGCGAATCAAATTTGGCTGTACTCGTTGCCCAGCCTCCCTCATAGTCATACCATGGACAAGGACATGGTCAACTAAAGTGGCTGAAATGTAGGGATTTGTGTGTAGAGTTTTGCAGTAACAGTTCACCAAATCTGACTCATGTGTTAAAGCAGGGGAATAGTGTTTATAGTTCAGCAAAATGGGTGTGCTTTTTGAAAAATGGCGTTATGGTTTTGAAATTTTAGTTCAAAAGCCTGGTTATAGTGTTTTAGCAATCGAGAAAAACTGTAATATATACCTAATTAAATAATTATACAATATTTAAAATTATACTAAATTACTAAATGTAATAATAAACCCATAATGTCTGTTTAAAATAGATGTTTGCACATCTGTCTCTTTTTTATATATTAGTGCTCTGCAAGCTGTGGAAGTGGTTGGACAGAAAGACAAGTCCAGTGTATATCAGCACAGCAGAGGGTGAAGTTTCTGAAAAATGTCCCTCCTCCTCCAAACCGGAGGAACAGAAATCCTGCATCAGTCCTTCTTGTGAGTAACAGTGAATTATCAGTAGCAACAGCAGCAGCAGCAGCAGCACAGTGAATTACAATGCTTGTCCCTATAGTTTAATTTTTGCCCATATAGTGGTAGAAATGAAAGGTTTGCAACCTTGGGAATTGGCAAAAAAATCTCAGGTTTTCAGATTATTCACCTCTGCTGTAAAGCTATATTAGGGATAATATATATATATATATATATATATATATATATACACACACATTAGTTAGTTTACATATAGTTAACATACAGCTATATAGTTAATATAGTTTACATATTATTATGTATTTTATTTGGTCAAACACAAAAAATTCAAATATACAAAATTAGTTGATTTTTGATAATGTTTTGGTAACTTTATTTATTAACATTTATGTTATCTTTTTTAAAGAGGCAGTCATATTTTCAATATGTAAATTTGTATTTGTATTTGATCTTGCCTAGGTTTGTAAAACAATATCATATTTTTATTTTTAATATTTATTAAAAATAAAAAAGTTAACTGTTACTATTAACATTTCTGTTCTGTTATTTAATGAACAGTGCTAAACTTTATTTAAATTAAATAACAGAACAGAACAGAGAGTTTAATAAAGTTTAATAGAGAGTTTAATTAATGCTTGTCACAGATGGATCGCTTTTATTTAGTTTTTCCTTTTTTATTTAAGATATTCACAAACTTGCATACCATGTGTAAGGATGAAAGAAACTCAGATACTTTGATCTCCTGAGAAACAGACAATACAAGCATACACGGGCATCTTCGAGACACCCCACAGAGTGGAGGTGCAGAAACGCCTCTCTTTCACATATGCATCAGTCTTCCCTTCCCCTTCCCCTTCCCCTTCCCCATCCTCCCTCCACTTGGTTCACACTCATCTTTGATGATGTGCTTTGTCACGAAAGGTGTTCGCTTGTTTTGGTTTGAGCTCGCGTGTTTTGGGTAGCGCTTGTGTTTTGAATTTAGATGCGCTGAGATGCGAATGCTGCAATCATGAGTGAACTTGAACCTGAACAGGACAAATGTAAAAGAAAAGTTCAGCTTACCGCAAAAGCCATGGCTAATAAGATTGAGCAACTTCAGAAAGAACGAAAAATAAATGTGAATGCAATTAAAAAAATATAAGTGCCCCGTATGGAAGTGGCTCTAGTGCTGGTTCAGGAAATACTGATCAAATTCTCCATATTATGGATAAAAAAAATGAAATTACATCTTTACTGATTCAACAACAGTGTCTGTCATCTTTGCCTAAAAGGGAAATTCAGGTGTTTGACGGAAACCCTCTGCAATACCATTATTTTATGAAATCCTTTGAAAGTGCTGTGGAGACTAAAACTGAAAGCCCGAGTGATCGCTTATACTTTCTTGAACAGTACACCAGGGGTCATCCAAGAGAGATTATAAAGAGTTGCCAACATATGTCAGCCGATCATGGTTATTTAAGGGCCAAAGCTTTGCACAATCAGCTTGTAACACTCCAAAGAGAAAGGAAAACTTGAAAGAGAACAGCATTTGTTTTGGCTGCATGTGATCACCAGGGATCTCTCAGAAAGTGCGCAGAAGATAATGAAGACTTCAGCAAGGAAGTAATTGATGCAATCTTGCATTGCTTTTACGTAGACGACTGTCTTGTCTCTGTAAATTCAGAGGATAAAGCTGTTTCTCTGTATCACGACCTCATAGCTATTTGTGCTAAGGGGGGGTTTCACATTGACAAAATGGATAAGTAACATTCGAGATGTGCTGGTAAAAATCCCAGAGGAACTCAGAGCAAAAAACGTAAAAGATTTGGATTTGGGCAAAGATTTACTTCCCATAGAGAGAGTGTTAGGCATACAATGATGTATACAATCGGATGCCTTCAAGTTCACAATTGTTTTGCAGCAGAAGCCTTCAACCAGAAGGGGGATCCTTGCTACTGTGAGTTCTGTTTATGATCCCTTAGGAATTCTGTCTCCAGTGACTTTATGTGCAAAAAGGATCTTACAAGATCTGTGCAGGAAGAAACTTGGCTGGGATGATATTATTCCTGCTTCAAAGGCTCAGGAGTGGATCAACTGGTTGGATGGATTACGTGAGTTAGAAAACTTCAAGATCGATAGATGTTTCAAACCTATGGGTTTTGGAGAGATAAATATAGCACAGTTGCACCACTTTTCTGACGCAAGCGAAAATGGTTATGGAGTAGTTACTTATCTGCTTTTGCATGATGTTAACTCACAAGTGCATGTTGCTTTCGTAATGGGGAAAGCCAGAGTAGCTCCCTTGAAGTCAGTGTCTATTCCTCGAATGGAACTTACTGCTGCAACGTTGGCAAGCCGAATGGATTCATTGTGGAGAAAAGAACTCTGTATGTGCCTTCAAGACTCTGTTTTCTGAACCGACAGTACTTCTGTACTGAAATATATCAGAAATGAAGTTTCTAGGTATCGAATTTTCGTTGCCAACAGAGTTTCAGAAATTCTTAAGGTGTCTCGATCATCACAATGGAGGTACGTGAGCACTGCAGTAAATCCAGCAGACATGGCTTCCAGAGGGCTGAGAGTGGAATCATTTTTGAAGAACAAGAGTTGGGTGCTCGGACCACAGTTTCTTCTTTTGCCTGTAAAGGAGTGGCCAGTCAATCCTACTGACCTGGGAGAATGTTCACAAGATGATCCGGAGGTGAAAGGTGTCATTGTCAATACTGTACAATTAGAAGGGGATATGAATGTTATGACACACTTTATCCAATATTTCTCCTCTTGGATCCGTTTAAAGAGGTCAGTAGCTTGGATTCTCAGATTTAAAGCGAAGATGGATATGGAGTAGTTACTTATCTGCTTTTGCATGATGTTAACTCACAAGTGCATGTTGCTTTCGTAATGGGGAAAGCTAGAGTAGCTCCTTTGAAGCCAGTGTCTATCCCTCGAATGGAACTTACTGCTGCAACGTTGGCAAGCTGAATGGATTCATTGTGCAGAAAAGAACTTCTTCAAGACATGTATGTATGTGCCTTCAAGACTCTGTTTTCTGAACCGACAGTACTTCTGTACTGAAATATATCAGAAATGAAGTTTCTAGTTATCGAATTTTCGTTGCCAACAGAGTTTCAGAAATTCTTAAGGTGTCTCAATCATCACAATGGAGGTACGTGAGCACTGCAGTAAATCCAGCAGACATGGCTTCCAGAGGGCTGAGAGTGGAATCATTTTTGAAGAACAAGAGTTGGGTGCTCGGACCACAGTTTCTTCTTTTGCCTGTAAAGGAGTGGCCAGTCAATCCTACTGACCTGGGAGAATGTTCACAAGATGATCCGGAGGTGAAAGGTGTCATTGTCAATACTGTACAATTAGAAGGGGATATGAATGTTATGACACACTTTATCCAATATTTCTCCTCTTGGATCCGTTTAAAGAAGTCAGTAGCTTGGATTCTCAGATTTAATCCGAAATCTTAGTCAGAAGAGGAAATCATTGAAAATGGCTTTAAAACATTCTGGCATGGATGAAAACCAACAAAGACAACAACTGAAAGATGAAATGGAGAAAATGAAGGGTCAATGTGAAAGAAGTGAGCTTTCTGTGGAGGAGCTAAAGAAAGCTGAATTGGAGATTATTTGTTACTGCCAAAGACAAAGATACTCCAATGAATTCTCAAGTTTGCAAAAGGAAGAACAAGTGAAAAGGAACAGTCACATTTATAAACTTAATCCAGTCCTTGAAGATAGTGTTTTAAGAGTAGGGGGACGGTTGAGTAGGGCAGCTATGCCCAAAGAGTCAAAACATCCTGCTATACTTGCAAAGGACTTTCACATCTCATGCATTATCCTTAAACATATACATGAAGAGGTGGGTCATGGTGGCCGAAATTATATGCTATCAAGGTTGCGTCAAAAGTATTGGATACCTGGTGCTAGTGTAGCCATAATGTGCTATTCATATCGAAGTGGTGCCATCACTGGATACTGATTCCTTTATTAATGCAATGCGACGATTTATCGCAAGACGTGGACAAGTTGTAGAAATACGATCCGATAATGGTACAAATTTTCTTGGAGCGGAACGTGAGTTAAGACAAGCTATTGAAGACTGGAACCAATCATGTGACTGTGGGAAAATGTGGGAGTGTCATTAAATATTTGAGAGTTAAAACACCTGTTGTGAGTGGGGGTTGTCAGGGAAAGAAGGGGATGAGTGTGGGAGCACGCATTTTTTTGTTGACCGTACATTCAAACTTTTGCATTGATAATCTGCCGATCCTTCAAGCAATGCATGCCTCAATGTACAAGTTGTCGGTGGATAAAATAAATCTCAAGACGCAAATGTAAAGGATGATTGAAGTGTCACAAGTTATTCCCTCACTCAGCTCCTGCGGCTTTAGTTAGTTTTTAGGCCGCTACAGTCATAATAAAATGGAGTCAGATTAGATAGTAAAATGGAGTCAGATTACAATTGAATTTAAACACGCAAACTGAACACGCAAGTAACCTTCAGCCATCACTGGATACCTTCCTTGGGCCAAATTGCGTGGACCTTACAAAGTATGAACAATCTGATATTCCGATTCACAAATATGTGTAAATGAGTGTGTTTTGTCGTTTAAAAACCTTTCTAAATGATCTTGATCGTGATCTGTAATGTAAAATGGGCGCCGCCATGTTTGTTCGCGCTGCAGTTAAGAGAGTCCTGTCAGTCGGATTTACAGCACGTGAATTCATCAATTTCTCCCGAAATACAAGTAATAAGTGGCCGGTGAACTGGGTGAAGAATAGAGTGAACTTTATAGTTACTTACACTATGTGTATCTGATATGAATAAAACACATCAGCAAATTAAATTGGAATCCATTGAATGGATTGTTATTGTTGCTTCCATAGATATATATGTGTGTATTTTACAAACTCTAAATGTATTACTAGTACTTATGTGTATTTAAATGCCTGAAACCTAAAATAAACATTATGTGGTTAAAACACTGCATAGTTGTGATAATATGACAAGCGCAGTGCACGTCTCTCTCTCTGGCTCAGCGCCAGCTAAAGCGAGAAAGCACAGTTTGAATTTGGCAGTTATGTGATGTCACTGAACGTTCTAAATCCCATATGTGGGACCGTACTCCCAGAGAAACGGAAATAAAAATCCCATATGTGGGACCGTACCGCTCAAATGGTTAAGTAGTATTAGGAGTGTTCACCTGTCATATTGGAAGATTTTATAAAAAAGGAAAAAAAAAATAAACATCAGTTGACGGTTTCATGGTCCAAAAAGATGACCAGCGACCAAATTTTTGCCAGCACGTGTTTGTTTTGAAAATTGAAATTGTCTGGGACTGACTGGGTTGCTTGGACTGCTTGGACAAATTATCCCTAAAGACTCCGCTCCAACCATTAGTCTGCTGCGAGCAAAAGATGGAGAGGAGGTGCGCTAAAATATTCAGTATTCCGTTTCAGTTGGAAATACGCCACAATACTGAGGTAAAGTAGGTACCAACTTCCAGTTCATATGGACTTTAATATTATTCTAGTAAACAGTTTCCAACATTTCAATAATAAAAGTGTCCAAGTTTAAAGTGTGCGCACATTACCGCAAAGCGCAACAGTTACATGCAACAGAGCTTGGCTGTCATCAAAAAGGATTTACAAAACAACTTTTGGATTTATCCTCTCTCAGAGATGTGGATTCAGATGGCAATTAAATTACCACACAACCATGGTGTTTGTCAAAATACAGTATATAATTGGGACAGGAATTTTTATGTGGATGGTGCGAGAAAAACATTGAAATTCAGTGTTCGGACAGCAATAAAATCACAGACTAGCCCCTGCTAATGTTGAAAATACAATACATACACATTAGAAACAGTTACCATCTGAATAGGGCTAAAGAATAAATTCTAAAAACCTTGTTTCCGCCCAATCTTGAACCGGGGAACTTTTGCATGTAAGGCGAACAAACACAAACATGAATATAAACATAAATATATAAACATAAATAGGGCTGCCCGATAAATTGCGATTAACACTAAATCTCACTAAAAAAAAAAGTCTAGTGTGATTCTGATATCGCAAAGGCTGCGATTATGTTTTTATGCACGGCTTATCCGTGAAGCACAGCTCTTTGATCAGTAGGAAGTGCTGCTCCGTCTGAAATTCACTATGAGTTTGAGTCGCTTATAATGTGGTTTTGTAAAAGCAACACGCGTCAAACATAAACCATGACTACTACTATGCCTTGTAAGAGGACTCACCATCTGTCCAAACCAACTTAGCAATAAAAGACACATAGTCTCCACACCTCTGTAGCATTTCTTCTGTAGACTTTTTGCCCCAAAGAACAAAATCTAAAATTCTTGTTTCTGCCCGGTCTCAAACCAGGGACCTTTCGCGTGCTAGGCGAACGTGATAATCACTACATTACGGAAACGGCTTCTGCCATCACTATCACTGCCCGGGGGTCTGTGGGGGAACTGCAGGGGGTTTGTGAGTTCCTGTAACTAAATCAAAATAAAACACTTATAAAAACAATGTGACATTTTTAGATATCAAGTGATTTTGAAAAGTGTGTTTTGTTTCCCGCTGTTTTTGAAGGACCTTTCATGTATAAAGCAAATGTGATAACCACTTGCACTACAGAAATCCAACTACTAATTTCCCCTGGAAGAATTAAAGCAAACATTTACTTCAAATAAATATTTTAGGTCAGATATTGAAAATGAGTTTGAGGTCAAAATATCTTATGGCTACGTTTTTCTTGAAACATCAAGTAGAACTTTAAGTATCCTCGTCTATCACGTTGCAAGATTTTCCGAAAATTACAAGAACACTTTAGAAGAGAGGTTTCAGTAGTGTGGTGGTTATCACGTTCGCCTCACACACGAAAGGTCTACGGTTCGAAACCGGGCGGAAACATCCTGTAGCTTTTAGAAATAAACACCTAACTAAAGACATTTCTGTAAGTAGTATTAGGAGTGTTCACCTCTCACATTTGAAGATTTGATTTAAAAAAAGGACAAAAAAATAGGCATCAATTGACGGATTCAGGGACCAAATAGATGACCTGCACCCAAATTTTTGCCAGCATGTGTTTGTATTGAAAATTGAAATTGTCTGGTACTGATTGGGTTTTGCCTAATGGCTTGGACAAATTATCCTTATCCACTCCGCTCCAACCATTAGTCTGCTGCGAGCAAAAGATGGAGAAGAGGAGGGCTAAAGTATTCAGTATTCCGTTTGAGTTGGAAATACTCCACAATACAGAGGTAAAGTAGTTACCAACTTCCGGTTCATATGGACTTTAATTTTATTCTAGTAAACAGTTTCCAATATTTCAATAATAAAAGTGTCCATGTTTAAACTGTGTGCACATTACCGCAAAGCGCAACAGATACATGCAACAGAGCTTGGCTGTCATCAAAAAGGATTTACAAAACAACTTTTGGATTTATCCTCTCTCAGAGATGTGGATTCAAATGGCAATTAAATTACCACAAAACCATGGTGTTTTTCAAAAAAACAGTTGATAATTGGAACAGGCATTTTTATGTGCCCCAAAGAACAAAATCTAAAATTCTTGTTTCCACCCGGTCTCGAACCGGGGACCTTTCACGTGTTAGGAACGTGATAACCAATACACTACGGAAACCGCTGCTGCCGTTACTATCACTGCCCGGGAGACTTTAATATTATTCTAGTAAACAGTTTCCTATATTTCAATAATAAAAGTGTCCATGTTTAAAGTGTGTGCACATTACCGCAAAGAGCAAAAGATACATACAACAGAGCTTGGCTGACATCAAAAAGGATTTACAAAACAACTTTTGGATTTATCCTCTCTC
>NW_015655382.1:0-1490 GCF_001515625.1 Sinocyclocheilus rhinocerous
ATATATATATATATATATATACATATATAATTTTTATTTTTTACTAAACAAACAAAAAATCCCTGGAAAAATTTGTCTATTCATTAGCAGCCTTGACAAAGAGTTAATTTTGGACTTTGCCTGCAACCTTTACAGTATGTGATCCGTTTAATTTTTTATACACTGTTGCAATGTTAAAGAGCCTTAAATCTTGAAAGGAAATGCAATGCAAAGCTAAGTTTCAGTAAACATCTCCATAGCAGGAATGCTTTTGACACCACATGCTACAGCGGCTACCAAAGCTAACCAACCAACATGAGAAACACGTAATTCTGAGCGTGAAAGAAAAAAAAGACGCTGATGATCAGTCTGCCAGTAGCAGGTGCGGCTCGATTCAAATGCCTGTCAAAGCTAATGTATGCTAATCAGCTGTTGGATTTGCCTTTTTTGGCTGTCACACGTAATGAAAGACAAGAATATGTCATCAGACACATTTTTTTCCCCTCTTGCAGAATTATCAAAGCATGAAGGTGGTGGTGGGCCATTCAGATGAGGAAGAGAGAGAGAAGAGGCATCACAAAAAATCAGAAAACAACTGCACAGCCCACGTGGTGGATCATGACAGCAGTCAAGTGAATAACTCAAGAAGGGGAAGCTTTGCAGAATATTGATTTAATGCTGCATTCATGCAGGGAGGATGCTCACCCGCATTATGCACGCTCTAATACTCCCCAGCATACCTTGGGCCTTTGGTTTTCCGAGCCACTCGGAGAAAAAAGAGGCTGGAATATTCCTCTCGCATGAGCATTTAAGCACAATTCAGTGTCTCCGAATCGAAGCGTGAACTGAATCGATCAAAATCCAAAGAATAGTGTCTCCTATGGTGGAACGCCATGTGATTAGCGCTCATTTTGTGGAAAATAGGGTGTAACTGAGGAAACAAGATGGCTTTATGAAGCATCCCGATGAATTGTTGGGCAATACTGTGTTTAATGGCATGTGGAACATTTATTCAATTAAAATTACTCAGGGAGTGAAGGATATATGATATATGTGAATGGAAGTGGCTTACAGGTGCTGAAATGCACAAACAAACAGGTATCTTATGAAGAATGTGTCAGTCTTGAGAATAAAGGAACATTGAATATTATTTAAATTGCATTTAAAGCAAGATATTATAGCCATCTGATGCATTTTTGACACATAAATAAATAATGAAATAAATAATGAAATAAAATTAAAATTAACCATTCAGGATGTGTTACAACGAAATGACGGTGATTTACTTTCTTTCTTTCTTTCTTTCTTCCTTTTCCTTTTTTATTAAGGTTTTTATTGCATTCATTTAAACATTTGGATGAAATCTCATATAATATATATTAACAACTGAGTACATTAAAAGGTGATATACTTTTGACTCTTTCTCATAATTTTATATATATAATAACTGTCCTTATGTCACTTTGATTACATAAATTTAAAATTTTTGATGAAAATGGCACCCCAAATAT
>NW_015655382.1:1609-22094 GCF_001515625.1 Sinocyclocheilus rhinocerous
TATATATATATATATATATATATAAACATTATTTGGTTAACAGCATTTAATTAAGTTGTCTTACCATATGAAATAACATTATATTTTGAAAGACAATATATGTAAAGAGTTGTTATATTTTTAAGTTTTAGTTTTAAAGTACAATTCTAGTAGCAACACCTAGTTTTGTTTATTATATTTAAAATAACAAATTGTAAAAAGTTGTTTTGAAATAAAAAGAAACGTCCTTCATTAGATGATATTTACCAATAAAATGATGTCCATGCAAACATCAATTACTATAGCCTATAGAATATTTCGTTTATATGATTTAGCTATTTCTATTTATTTAGTCTAAAATCTATCACAGATATGATACGTTAAAATGTAATTGCTTAACATATTTGAATACCAACTACTTTATTTGAATATCAAGTCTGTGTGATGCTATATTTAAAATGCATTAAACCAGCATGATTGCTGTCATTAATGCAAACGATTATCAATAAGTAATCAATAAATGAAACTACTTATGCTGATTCTTACTGGCGCAATGTTTGTTCCAGCAGCTTTGAAGACGTTTTGACCTCGGACATCAGAAGACATTCCCCATTTTTCTTCTCACACATTCTTGCGCTCCGAAATCAGCGAGGAGGAGCGTCTGTCCCTCCGCTTGCGCCCAATGGAACAAAGAGCAGCGTTATCAATGTGCACGCGTTCAGCCAATAGGAGCGCTCCGCTTCTGATGACGCGACGCGACGCGGCGGCTCTGGTCTCTTCCCACTGCGCAGGAAGCGAGACGCGCAAAAGCACCAAGTTAAACGCAAAGGTAACGCGGCACACGCAACAGCAAGCAGCAG
This sequence comes from Sinocyclocheilus rhinocerous, assembly GCF_001515625.1. Classification (NCBI taxonomy): domain Eukaryota; kingdom Metazoa; phylum Chordata; class Actinopteri; order Cypriniformes; family Cyprinidae; genus Sinocyclocheilus; species Sinocyclocheilus rhinocerous. Next base: position 2,449 of record NW_015655382.1, read on the forward strand.
TTTTTTTTTTTACTGTAACCGCTCGGAGTTTCCCGCGAATGCAAGAGGAACCGTCTCGAGCAGAATGAATGGTTGGTATCGATATTACTTTTTTTATTATTATTATTATACGAAAAACACTTTGCAAGTCGTGTTAGATGTTTATCGTAGTTTTTGAATAACATATCGCTCAGAGTTTTAAATCAGATTTTGTTTTGATCTTTACTGAGGTATTCTGCAATAACAAACGTTTAAAGCTAATTATATATATATATATAAAAACTTTTTTGTATATTATAGGACTATTTTATAGTAGGCTAGGCTACTATCGATTTTGTGTATTCTTACGTTATTTTTAAATTTGAGTTGATTCATTTCACTGCTTGTCTTTTTTATGAAATAGCCTACATCTGTTATGTTATAGCCTAAACATTTTCGACCTGATCTAGTCCAGCGTAAACCTATTGACCCGTTCAAGAATTGTATTATTTCAGAAAATTGTATATTTTCAAAATAATCTCGATTTTATTTTAATATTCTAAGGAGATGTATTCTCATCCCATGTGAAAATCTGATGCCATTTGTCTGATTTTGTGTAGAATTTTGACTCGTGCTCTAAAGTTGTGACAGCCTGTGACCTGTGTCAAACAGTTGTGTGTTTGTTTTTCTTCATTAATCATATGCAGACTTCCATATGCATGTTTAAATGCGGCTCATAAATATAAATAATGCTTGTATTAATATTAATTTAACATCTTGAGAGCTGGGAAACCTGAGTTTAGAAAAAAAAAAGGCTTATTTAGATTGCAATGCATTGCAATGAGACCTTGCAAGGCTGTTTGATGTCTGAGGGTCTTCAGATGTTTTTAATTAGGACCTGTAAAAAAAATCAGTCTGTCCTGTTCTCCGGGGCGATGCTTTGAAAAAAAAATTTTTTTTTTAAATAAATAAACAAAAAAGGCAGGAGAACACAGAAAGTCACTTCAGTGGAGGATCGGCTAGTCAAATTTTTATAGCATTTTCTAATTTTTCCCTCTCTCTCTACCCTCCCTCCCTCCCTTGCTTTCTTGATCCCGGTGAACGAGTTTCTCTTTGTCTGCTTCTTTGGTAACCACACCTCCCCCCCAAAACGCAGCCGGCTCAGACACCTGAAGGCTAGACATAATGATCAACGCAGTCCCCATGAGTCTGGATGCCTGCCAGTTGTTTTCGCTCTTTTTTTACACTACTTTGTCTCTTCTTCTCTTTTTTCCCCCTTGCATCTCTTGCCCTGCACAATCAAGGGGCCAGCGCTCAATGTTGGGGGCCAGTATGCAGTATATGAGGGGCCAACTCTTCTGCAATGTATGGACCACGGAGAAAGAAGTCTGGCACACATGCAAGGAGAAGCATGAACAGCAGTGTCTCCTTGTGTGTGTGTGTAAGCGGGAGTCTTTATTCAACCGTGCTGTTCAAAATTGCATATCAAGTCTCTTTTTTTTTGCCATACAAGACCTGTATTCAGTGCATGTTTTGCTTTCGTAAAGAGCAAGGTTGGCTTATTAAGATCCAGATACTGTTGGTTTTCTTTAATCTGTGGATTAGACAGAGCGTTGGATTCTCAGCTTGTTTAAGTGCTTTGTCTGTGTAAGATTAGGTTTACCGCATGTGAAATTACGTACAGTGAGGCGTAATAATCCAAGAATGATTGTGCGATGAGGAAAGCTGAAAGGATGCAGTTGTGGGTTGATAAAACACCCTTTTTTGTACAGTACCATGAACAGTGCATTATAATTTTAGAGGAATTGTGTGTTGAAGACTATTACAGTTGACAAAAAAAATGTAAACTAACAAAATGAATAAAAACGGGACAAAAAGCACAATTAATATTAATGTTTGTTTGATTTCAGTGTAGGATTCAATATGGCAATTTAAAGTGTAAGTGCAAAAAACCAATCTTTGTTAATTTTAGTAGTATTTTTAAAATTATAGTTATCCTTACCACACCCAAATCTCTCTTACATTTGAATTACATTAGTGTCTGATTCAGCAGAATGAGTGTCCCAAAAAAATCGCCATTTTGTCTCTAGCTAGTGCACTTTGATTTGCTCGGCGTGCAATATTTTGGATGTAGCCTGCTTGTGTTTTCTCACACAGCTCAGAACCGACATGTTGGGAGTACAATGGCACTAAGTAGACGGCAGATCCTTTCTTTCTCGCTCTCCTCCTCTGCCATAAGCCTTTGAAGGGGTGTAATAAAAGGTTCAATAGAAGCAACAAGCTGTTTTTTTCTCTCCTCTCACGCGTTCTTTAGGCATTCTACCTGCGCATGAATAGGAGGCCACTGAGACTCTCTGACAGAGGAAGAGTGTTTATTGAGGGCTAAAGGGCTCAATACAATCAGACAGCCTCACGTAGAGAACTGCGCGGCTTGGGCGAGAGGCCATGGGCGTGTGTTCTCCCTAGTGTCACACCCATTGACTCCGTTTTGAGTGAACGTTTTTGGGCTGCCAAGAGGAACATTGTATAGAAACGCAGACTGTGGATATAGATATCAAGTATGTTTTTAGTAGATGTATTTTTGATCATTGCAAAGACTTAAAAATTAAAGGTTCTTTATTGGCATTTATGGTTCCATTAAGAATCTTTCCATTCCACAAAAGGTTCTTTAGATTGTTAAAATGTTCTTCACACTACGAAAAAAAATGGTTCTTTTAAGAACTGTTCAGTGAAAGGTTCTTTGGGGAGCCCAAAATGGCATCTCTTTGCAAGCTTTATTTTTTAGAGTATAAATGTAATTAATTATTCAAGAAGAGATTGATAAACGCTTTTGACTTTAGTACCATCAACACCGATGAATTCTGGGAGTGATTCGCTATTTTAATGAGCAGTTTTGATTTTCAGTTGCAGTTTTAGTTTGTAATCCTTCACACAGTTGCTTGCTTAAAAAAAAAAGGAGAAAAGAAAGAGGAACTGATTGATTTTTAATATGTTTAGTTTTTTTTTTTTTTTTTGGTAGTTTAAGAAAAGAAACAATATTAAAGCACTGAATATTGGTGTGGACATGTCCCTGTCAATGACTAAGGTGTATCAAGGAATAATTTGCTCCCAAATTATTTGTTCCAAATTTTTAGAAATATTATCTATTCACACTGAAGGTTCAAATTTTTGGGTGATCTATCTAAATTTTAAGATTGCACCTTCCTGACATGTCAAACAGCATCAGTAAAATGGGTTTATAAAGAAATTCGGATTACACCTATACATATCCCTCCTAAAAATGTCATACTTTTGATGAATATCATCTTATGTAGCAGTTTTCAATTCAGTGTGTATAGAAATACTATCCATTATGTCAGCTAAGCTTAAACTACACAGCCCAGCATTAAAGGAAAATATGTAATAATATTTATGCTTGCTGAATTATGGGGTGGAATTTGAATGGGGGGGGTTCTTGACTTATTCCTCTTGCGCTCAGTGTGAAAACGCGTCGCCGGGTAGAGGTTAATTGTTTTTAGATCTTTATGTGTCAAGAGAAAATGGAGAAACTGGTGCTCCTGGTCGTTTGAGTGATTATGGATAAACGCGCCTCTCCAAAGGAGAAAGACAGCGAGGGAAGGAGCGAAAAGAAAGGAAGAAAAGACCCATGTTGTGAGCTGCAACCACAGGGGTTGTCTGGTCTTTTCAGAGCGAGAGGGAGTGGAGGCTTGTTTAGTCAGTGGCCCTTGGGGGCTTGACCTTTGACCTGTGCCATGCCCCTCTGTGCTCCAGCTGCAGGTCGGTTCTCCACGGTTTTCATCGCACAAACACACTCCAGAGGGCTGGGGGTAATGTTGCGTGATGCCTTTTTATTTTTTATTTGTACGAGGTGTGGCTGAGACCAAAAGGGTTGCGAGGGTGGGAGGAAGAACCTACTTTTCTTGTAGTGTTTGTTAAAACAGCCTTGAAGTTCATGGAAGGCACAAGTAAAGATAATTCAGTGTTGTAATATTCATGAATGCATTAATCAGGAGGTTGTCATGTATAATTATTACAGTGTTTGATAATGCCAGAGCAAATCACCTCAGGCAGTGGTGATTGCTGCCTGATACTATTAATGTTCTTTAATAAAATGCCCGTGTGGGCCGAACCATCAGCGCAGCCCGGTAGTTAAGTGCTGTAAGGTTAATGAAGCAATTTACATATGTTCTGCCGCCATCTGGACGCAGTAAGAGACAGCTGCTTGCTCTTATTTCATACTGCGTTTTGGGAGCTAACCCGCAGAAATGTCATTCCAGTACATGCAGAGAGCTTGTTGAACACTTTTGACTTTTGTCCCGTCAACACGGATGAATTCTGGCAGAGATTTGCTATGCTAATGAGAAGTTTTGCTTCTCAGTTGCAGTTTTCGTTTTGTAATCCCCCACACAGTAGCTGACTTAAAAAAAAAAAAAAGGAAAAAAGAGGTACTGATTTGTTTTTTATTTGTTTTTGAGTAGTGTGCATGCTAATAGTTCTTAAATTTTTTGCTTTATCATGTGGTATCAGTTGTACATAAGGTTGGTTGTTATAATTAGGTGTGAGCAAAACCTGATTTTAATTCATTTTTTAAAGTCTGAGCTCATTGTACATGGTGTGTACGTGTTCAGATAAGTCTTTAATGGTTTTATAAGTCATCAATCACTGATTAAATGACTGAAATTGAACCAAAGAAGACTGGAGATATGACTTACCATAAACTAGAGATCTAGGTCACCAGTTTTAAATTTCCCCTTTATCCCGTGTTTTTTCCTCAGAAGCTCTTTCACTTAGTGGTTCTTGACTTTTTTTTTTTTTTTTTTAGCTGGCAGACCACTTAAAATAGTAAAATAAGAACTGCAGACCCCCTAACACGCTAGCTACCTTAAAACAATTATGTATAGTTTTAAATAGTGCCCAAATTATCCTTCATTTTCACCTTTATGCTGACATTCTCTCATTTTTACTCATCAATAATGTTGCTAGATGGTCATTTTGTTCGTATTTCTTTAACTGGATGACTTCTTTTAGCTAATGAACCAAAATGCTAAGCTAAAAAGTTTGCTAGCTTAAGCTAAGAAGTTACGTACGTATAACTGTCAGGAGTGAAACAAACAAAAAATATTTATCACAATTTTCAGTCAGTTCACATTATCAGTCACTTAATTCAGGGTTGGTACTTTACGCCAATTATAATGATTTATTTAATCTATTTTTTTTTTTTAAAGTCCTTTACCGATGTCACCAATTTGAGAACTAGACATACAAAAACCTTTGAAACTATGCTGTATCTTGTAGGCCAGCATTTTAAATAAACAGCTTTATACCAATTGCAGTCGTTATCTTTCTTTAACAGCGACAACAAAAAAGGGTCTCTCGTTCCACGGGCCTCCTCATATACAGATAATTTCACACCACTTCCTCCGAGGACTGGACAAAGAACAGCCACTCTGCAATCGATAACCAAGCGAGAGAACGACCGAGGGCTGTTAAAGATTTGCAGTTTGGATCCGAAGTAGGTAGGCACAACCAGGATCCCCTCCGATGACTGAAAGCAAATAACTGTACTGAGCTATCCGTAAAATTGCAGAGATGGACCGTGAAAGGGGAAGGCAAAACTGTGGAGTTGGTGGATTCCTGCTGGCTCCGCTTCAGGCTAGGTAGACTTAAGCGACAAGCATCGAGGGCTCGCCGGTGAAACCTGACAGCATTTTCCGACAGGCCAAGAGAAATGGTGGAATTAATTTGCTGTCGCCTCTGTGTGCCGCTTGATTCTTCAAGCCTCTCTCAATCCAAGCGATTAAAAAATTATCCTGCTCGAAAACGACATTATGTTAGATTTAGCAGACGTGTTTGTTCCAGTTAGGAGATCGTGCAAAAAGGAAGATGGGAATTAACTCTCATTGTCAGAAGCTCAATCCAAGATGAAAGTCGTCGAATGCGCAGTTTTTACAAATTCAGCATTTGTCCGGTTTTGTGGCTCTATCAAAGCAGAACAGCACCAGGGAGCCTTTATTTGCCATCAGTTGTGCTGCAATGCAAAAGATATAGTATCATTTTATTGTTCGGCTGTTCCTCATTTCAATTTGAGACTCTGTTGTGTGATCCATTCAGTCCAATTCTAGGGGCCAGTCCAACTTTCAAGTTGCAGTTGATTCATTTAATGTCTTTGAACCCTATTCATGTGTTTGCAAAGTGAGCTAAAGACCTGCGAGCAGTAAACTTCAAAGCACTTCCATATTGTACTTATTACAAGAAGTGCAACCAAGCATTAGTGGCTCTCGTATCCAAAGCATTTATCCCTAGCTAGCAGAAAGGAAGCTCAAATTGGCAAGCCATTGGCGTCAACACTCTGTGCAACCCTTCCACAATGAATAAACCACCAGAAGGTTACTTTGTGTTATCTGTATGGTGGCACAGCCAAATTCTTGGAGGATGTCTTGCTGAGATCCTTCGCCTTCAGTTTTAGGACTCTCACAATGGATAAATGGGGAAGAAGTTTCATAGTGTGCAATTGTCCATTTTGTTATTGGACTTGGTGCTGATCGTTTTCTACCCTGATTGAGGCAAAAGATGTGCCATTCACAAGAACATTGACTCAGTTTGTTGGTTGTTTCTTGGGTACTAGATGCCAGTTTGATGGATGTTTAATTGAGACATGGTGGACAATGAACTTGAACCCCCAAGGGACCATTCAATTAGTTTAGCACCACTGCCGAAGCCTCCCTGTTTTGTCAATGTGAGTACTGGGATTAGTAATCTCAAGAGGTTTTCATGGTCTGTTTACGAATGCATCCAAACTCCCTGTGGTCCTGCCCTGGTCACCTCCTAATTTGAGTTAAACAGTCCTTTTAAAAAACATTTGTGCTGGAGTAAATTTGACGTGTGACTATTGTCAAGCTCCCCCCTATTTACTTGTGGCATTGCCTTTGTTAGCATTTCAGACTCGCTTAGGGTGCTAGTCATCAAAATTGACTTGTCATTGAAACATTTCAACATTTTCACCGTATTTCAACTTCCTAGTACAGAGCATTCACTTCTTTTCTCAACTGCAATTTTATAATGTGCTGTATTGAATTTCCTCATGCCCTAAGCCTTTGTGATCAAAAAATCATGAAAAATAGTTAAATATGCATATTATACTACATGTATTGTTGTGATAAAATGGATAACACAAAAGAGAGATGTTTTTAAAATCAGTATTATATGTCAGTGTTTTAAAAATGCTTTTCAGATCCTTCCTATGTCAAAGACTAAGAATGTTAAGTACAATCTTGAATTATTCCACTCAGGGTTTATCCAGGGATTGCCTGATGATTGTGGAATTAGCACAACCACTACAGGAGAAAACCACTACAACATTTCTTTCTCAGCTCTGACTACTCATGGCTACAAGTTCAATTCAAGTTTATTTGTACAGCGCTTTTCACGATACAAATCATTGCAAAGCAACTTTACAGCAAATTAAGTTTCTACAATATTTAGTGGTAGATTATCAGTGGTGACTGTCAGTTAATGTACATATGGCAGAAATGTACGGAAAAATCAATTAAACTGATACGTAACTTAATAGGTAGCCAGTGCAGAGACTGTAAAATTGGGGTAATATGATCATATTTTCTTGACCTGGTAAGGACTCTAGCTGCTGCATTTTTTCAACAACAAGTGGATCTGAACGATTTATCTTGAGTTGTGGAACAATGCTTGTGATTTAAATACCTACAAGTACACCCCCTACTGTGTGAACGCAAATACTTCGAGCTATGCAGACTTTGTACTCTTAGCATTGCCACAAGGGGAGCTGTAGCCAGCTTTATCAAGAACTGTCTTCTACACACTCCTCATGTTTAAATCTAGTTATCTGAGACATGTCTTTCTAGCGCACATGCCTTGAATGTGTTCCTGGCCTATTCATGCTGTTGGGATTTTGCATGAAGGCACAAGTCTAACATGGAAGGAGTGAACATGATGTGTTTTAAGGTCTTTAAGATGCCTGCATCTTTTCCAAAGTAAAGGGCTACCATGAACATTGGCATTAAAATGAAACAAACCATAAAATGTATTCCCCCAGCATTGCAATAAGTAGTGCCATAATGGGCATTAGCATGAAATACGACATACTCTTGAAGTGTCAATTTGTTTACAGCTGGCTAGTTAGTACCTGAATAAAGTCATGGTTTAAAGTCATCATGACATCAAAATTGACTTTTTTTTTGTTGAAAATTTCAGTGTTTATTATAAATAATTTATCTGTGTACGTCACAATTTCATAATATACCTTCGTAATATCTAACGAAAAACAATTAGCAAACAACAACAATCTAATCAATTCCCATTTGACAAAATCAAGCCCCATCCTACATTTTGTTCATGTTCAAGAAGCGGTTTCACTCAGAAAAGACGATCGGAAATTACGTATATTTCATTCCGTCTTTATCGCCCCCTATAGTACTGAAGTTTGTTACCTCTAAAAGTAATGCATAAAAACATACATGTACAATTTGTATGCATACTTGCATAGAGTATGTTTCTAGCCTGCTAGTGCCTTTTGTACAGACCAATTTAATGTTTCCAAAATATAGGCTACATAATTTGTGTTTATGCTAATGAGAATTTTTGTTACGTAAAAACAGAATGCTCTGTGTTTATTTTCGATTGGTTTTTAATTAGTTTAAATATGTTTTAAATCTGTTTGCATCTTTCCCAAGATAAATGGCTACCATAAACATGGTCATTAAAATAAAGCAGACCATAAAACGACTATTTAAATTAAAACCAGGGTAATTACTATTTCTTACGATCTAACGGCGAAGGGAACTGTGCCACGGGAGAAATAAAGACACATCTATACAGGCTAAGCATCTTACTTAAATGTCTGCCTTGTAAATGGGATATTATGCACATATGTAAAGGAAATACACAGCTTACAACGCCTTGGATGTTTTTGTGAAGGTGGATAATAGAAAGTGTTGCATAGCTGAATTCTTGATTCTTACTGTCTATCTACAGTATCTTTGTCTCTTTTTTGGAGGGCTTGTACACTGACGATCGCCTCATCTCCTACCCCCTTTTGAAGCCCCCTCTGGTATTGCTGAGTTGACAGAACTGCAGGAATGGTAGAAGCTTGAAAATGAGAGACCCTCCCCGCCGCTCTCTATCTCACTTTTCACGCTGTCTTTCACTTTCTCGGTTTTTGCCGAGCTTGTACAGGCATGCCTGTCAACCGAACGGAGGGTGGATGGGGGGCGCCGAGGGAGAGGAGTGGTCTGGGGTGAACAAAGGAGCACTGTCACTGCTTTTCAGGGGTTCTGGGCTGTGCAGGGCGAACGGAGAGCCGGGTGGGGGTGGCAGGAATGGCAATTAAAAATGGACGGGTGACCATTGAAACCAAACGTAGAGGAGGACAAGCATTGAGTGTTCAAACATATAGTCAGCCTCAAAAGAGCTGTGGAAGCTCTATGTTTGTCGTTCATTGTGCAATATTTGCCTAACCCTTTATCTGTGCAGCTGTGGCCTAAAAAAAAGCGAAGGAGAGCGTGTTGAATAGCCGCACAGCTGCTGGCGATTTGATGAGCGTCTATTACCACTACAGAGTCATCCTCCTGTGCTGAAGTCACCTCTCCACACAGTGTAATATAGAGCAGGGCAGGGCCAGATCAGGGCAAATGTTTGATTTGTCAAGCCTTGCTCATCCTTTCAGGGCAAAAACACAGCTAGTAGTCGCACAGTCACAACCCCGATGACTGGGAGGTGTTGTACTGTCATGCCGTAATACCCTTTGTACGTCTCACGGGTGCTGCGGGAAAGATAACGAAAAGTATTTTAATGTAATGATTGGAATCCACGACCTCGTCTCATCTTGTCAAATTGAGTTTTTTAAATGAAATGCGCTGCCTTCTGCTTTCGTCTGACTTTAGACAGTTCCATCTGGTGAAACGATTTCCTTATCGTTCTTCCTTCCCCCCTCTGTATTTCATAGGTTATCAAGGCGCCAGAAACAGCGCTAGAGCGAAGGAAGCTGTTAAAAGATGCAGCGCTGGGAGTCTTTTAAAGCCTGGTTCTTCTGGCGACTTGGCAGAGCTCAACCACGGAAGTCAAAGCGCTACGGGCCAAAGACGACCGATAAAGGTAACGAAATGCACATTCTGTGTCCTCAAATGGCTCCTCGGCAGAGTCTGCAAACGTGCATGCGCATGTGTGTATGAGTGTTGGGCAATTTGCCATGTGATCCAGGTGCAGAACACGTCGTTTCGTCTCCGGCTCATCCTGCACGCTCAGGCGTCAGTTCCTTGACTGATTATCTGTGCCTTCATCTAACCTCGTCATGTTAAACCGACATCTGAGACTCCCTGTATTTTACTCACTGCAATTACCTCACCGCAAGGCAATATGACTGCTATTATGAGTGAGTCTGGAACAATATGTCATCTTTAGGGTTAAGAGATGCAGCGCAAGAATTTAATTTTGAAATATAGCGTTTCCAAAACATTGCTGACGATGAAGATGTCTGGCATTATGTAAAAGTTAGTTTTCAGATAGTCTAAAAGAGTGACAATTAAACATGAGCATGCAGTGATTTGTAGTTGCAGCAAGGAACAGTTTAAAGGGATAGTTCACCCAAAAATGGTTCACCCATTAATTACTCACCCTCATGTCGCTCCAAACCTGTAAGATCTTTGTTCATGTTCATACACAAATTAAGATATTATTTTGTTTTCTTTGCGCACAAAAAGTGTTCTCATAGCTTCATAACATTACGGTTGAACCACTGATGTCACATGGACTATTTTAATGATGTCCTTACTATCTTTCTGGGCCTTGAACATGCCAGTTGTGTTTCAGTTTATGCAGGGTCAGAAAGCTCATCAAAAATATCTTAATTAGTGTTCCGAAGTTGAACAAAGGTCTCACGGGTTTGTAACAACATGAGGGTGAGTAATTAATGACAGAATTTTTATTTTTGTTTGAACTATCCCTTTAACCAAATCACTTATTGCTCTTTATGTCGTTCCAAAACAGTGGGTTTTTTTTATGCTGACTGCAAAAGAAAAATGCATGAATAGTCTTTATAGTGAACATGTCTTTTGAACTCCAAAAAGGACAAAAAATACCATAACAAATCATAAAAGTGATCCATACGACTTGTGCTATATAGCCATATGATTCAGAAATTTAAATTCACTAAAACTCTTGTTGCTGGTTGGAGGTATTGACACCAAACAGGATATAGTGTCCAAAATTACTTTTACAGTGCTTTTATGGTGTTTTTGTCCTTTTTTGAAGCATTACAGACAGTCGTCATGTAAAAAGCGGTGCAAAATAACAGCATGATGGTTCTGGAACGACATGAAGGTGAGTAAATACTGACAGAATTTAGTTTTTCTGTGCACTACTCGTTTAAATGTTGCTTGTGTGCATGTTTTTTTACAGCGCTGCCCTTAAATCCAAAAAGATCAGAGTTACCGATCAGCCGTTTCGTTTAAAGTGTTTGCTTTCCTCCAGGGCCAAAAATGTTGCATTGTGCTGCCAGTTAGTGTTCCCAAGACGAACTCTCAGCCACTTAGTCTGAGAGCATTCTTTATCCATACTAAGAGCTTGAGTAAATTATCTCTAGTTTGTCAAGTGGTCAGACAGACTGGCCCTGAAGGATTATAGGTAACACAGATATAAAAGCTGGATGGCCGGAAGGCTATAATTTCTCCTTCCTTTTCTATCCTCCATTGGACCCACCCTCTCTCGCTCTCGTCCCTTGTAAAAGTCTCAGCAGACTTTGCCGGGAGACTAGTTAAAGACACTGGGTGTCTCTTTTTCCAGCGGACACTTGCTACATTTCCTTATTTTCTCGGTCCGCCCTTTTGTAGACCCCCAACACGCCTCAACAAGTGTTTAAAAGCTACTTTTATTCCCTCTCCAGCTGTTGTCTTCCTGGATGGGATTCACTCAGCCGTTTGATTCCTTTTCTCTCGCACCTCAGCCTCATCCTCTCCTGCTGGGTTAACAACGCACCTCCGGCCTTTGACTACTGTTGCGTGGCAGGTGAATCCAACTCAAAGCTCCCTCTAAATAAGTGGGACTGGACGCGGGGGTTGGGGCCTGTCCTTGAAAGCACTAATTGAGAATCTAAAACTCTGCAATTTTAGATCTTTCTCCGCTAGCATAATCTACCCCTTATTTGTAAGAGTTCTGCCTCAAGTCTCCACTTCCATGCTGGGAAGCCCCAAGGTCCACTCACCCTATTCTACGCACCCAGCAGGAGGGTAGTTGCTAGCATGCTAGCTGGTTTTTGCAAAGCTAACGGTGCATTACATGGCGTATTAACAGACACGGCCCTCAGAGCATTCATAAAATCACACTGCGGAGGGACGGCTAACGTTGTCCTGTGGTAATTGGCACAAGCTTGGTGGGATTTAGAACTGTCAAGGACGATTTTGGGGACGGTTGAACAAAGTGGCAGAGCTCACAGAGCGCATCACCTTTGTTTTTTAGAAGAAGCACACAATGTTGAGGCCAGTTGTAGATTAACATCTACAAAATCTAGATATGCTAGACTGTCTAAACAAAGTGTGACTGGTACAAATTCAGTCAAACTAAATAGATTATATTAACATCTTTAAAGACAATTTATTGCTTTAGTCTGTTAATGTTAACTGTTAATGTGCATGAGAACAGTTTAAACAAGAAATGAACATTTTGAGAAGTGAGGAATGCAAACCACACTCAAAACACCTGCTTTCCTAGCTAGCAGGGAACGTTCTCATAACTTTCATTAATGTTTTAATATATATGTTAAGGTTAGTAGTAAGGTTAGTATGATGTTGTAAGAAAAGTTTTTGTAACCTTTAAATAATGCTGTAATCACAACAAGAAAACTGGGCATTTCAGCGTTTTAGAATTTTTTTTTTTTTTCAAAACAATGTTCCCCCAATGTTTTTATAATCTAAACTTGTTACCTGCTTTAGCACCACTTGTCAAAGTGTTCCTGTAGCTCAACTGGCTAGCATGGCGTTAGCAACGACAAGGTCATATAGCCAAATGTTTATCTTAAATGCACTGCAAGTCACTTTGGATAAAAATGCCAGCCATAAATGTTCACACCATAGCACACGTGCTAACCACTAGGCTGCGTTTTACAAAAATTGTGTATATTTTTGTAAGTGGGAGGATAGTTTACCTGCTACTTTACAGCATGCTAAATGAGCGTGTTTCCCGGGCCTGTGCTAATTAGGTAGTTGGGCTGCGGGACCTGAGCGATAGTTACCGGCATGAAATCTGGACAGCTTTACTACCTCCGAGAGCAGTGCCAGGGCCACAGGCACTTGACCATAGAGAGATTATCTGGGCTTTCTTTTCTCCCTGCCTGCCAATCTAAGCACAGCCAGCCATTTCACTTATCACCGGAGGTTAAAAACCACTGGCGAACCACATTGTGTCTTTATCTTGGTAGTTCGTACTGTAGTGTTTGAAATGATCGTAGCATTTCAGGGAAACCTGGATGGAATCTGAGAACGGTATTCCTACTAGGTTCACGAACCGCTTGAAATCCTTGGCTCCGTGGAGGCTTGTTTTGGACACAATGGTGTTCAGTACATTCCCGACTTGTTTCTTTCATAACGTGCTGAACCTTCGGATGGACTGAAAGCTCTTTAGAGCCCAGGGTTTGCGAGGGGACAAAAGACTCTTCACATTACTGTGTTAATAGAAAGACCTGGAAAATCTCCTCAAACGGCGTCCTTTCTATAGCAACTTCATGTACATTCATACCCTCGCTTGTACACAAGGAAACTGCCATGTATTTTTTAACTGGATATTGATATTCTCCACATAAATAAAGCACTAGGTCAAGTTGTCTAGTCCAAACAAGCAACGTTGTAATCCAAAATTGATTAAACGAGCAATGCTACAACAGGCCCTCCTCGCCCGTAATGAATTTCGAGAGATAACTGGTCTCAAAGAGATAAAGTCGGTACAACCACGAGCCAAAGCGGTATAAAATGTGCTCATCACACTCAATTTGCCTAGCAAATTTGTAGCCATTAATGCTGCTGTGGGAAAATATATTGAGTTACTTACCACCTTGTGTCTTTGCTACCCAGGAGCTGCTCATGCGAGTTCAGGGTCATTACCCTCGCTGTCAATGACAAATGGAGCTTGATAGCATCTGCGTTTAGCTACAATGGAAACAGATTAATACCTTGGGGTGAAACTTTGCATATTACGAGGGGGAAGGAGGGGGCGCTCGCACCCTCTTCTGTTTTCTTTCGGCGTCCCATGTTTTGCAGCCCGAATAGTTGTTGCTCTCAAATGAGCTCGTTTTAATGGATCATTTGAAGATTTAGAGGGGAAACGGTTTGTTTGGATATGCTAAGAAGATGAATGCTTCTAAGACAAAAGATGAATCATTAAAGTAGGAAAAAACAAGCCTATGTTCTCCCGCTACCCTGCACTTTGCCTCCTGCTTCGTGACTGTCCCTGATATTGTCATTGTAAATTACAGACTATCAGGGGCCACGGAGCGTCTTGTTTTAGGAGACAGTCTTTTATTACAGCGTCTCCGAATTTATGACGCCCTTTCATCTTAAAACTTACCTCTGGATGCTCCTGCTTACAAACCATAACATTTTCTACCTCAAAGGTGTTTACGTTTGCGTGTAGGCCTGTGCATTTCTTAGATGCTTTTATCTAAAGTGACTTAAATTCATTGTGTATTGTTTTTCATTATGTTTACCAGTGTGTTCCCTGGGAATTGAACCCACGACCTTGGCACACAAAAGAATGTTTACAAATAGCAATTGCTACCTTGCAGATGTTTTTTTTCTAGGCCTGAGAATGTTTACACATTAATCGTATAACCCTATTTTTTAGTTTTGAGCCAGCCTCTCAGATTTCCGTAGGTTTGTTTTAGCTAAAACTGAAGATGGTAGTAATTTTATCTTGGAAAGTGTCATTGTAAATGCTGGAATTGTCTATGTTCGATATAAGGTTTGGGTGTGTAATGGCTGGTTTTCACTGAGGCGAATTTGTACTCGGTATAAAACTTGAAGCGCAAATGAGGGAGGTAACTGCAGTTATGTCGACGTATTTTCAAGTCGATGGCACACCCAGAGGATGGAGACAATTAAAACATCTAAAGCCTTGTTTAGACGGCTAATCTGGGTGGTCCAGAGCTTGGGCGACAAGTTACGACTGGTTAGCGCCACAATAAAGTCTAGAAAAAAATGAATCCGTATGTATGGAGGCTGGTCTGTAGAAGTCATGCCACTGTGGAGATATTTGAGGTTTTAAACATTGAATTAAAAGATAGAAATTGGCTCAGTTTCATGCAGACATTGATATTATTAAATTAAATGTATTTCTAGTCCTATGTGCACTGTAAGACTTCAGAGCAGTTTGTGGGTGGTCCTCGTTTAGGTTTCTGGCTTGTGTATATATTAGCTTGTGGAAGACAAAAATTGCGAGCCGCATGAAGTTTCCAAAATAAAAATGTTCATCAAGTTGTCAAGTAGAAGAAAGCGTGGAAAATGAAACAGGACGATTTAACATTGTGCAATTCAGTGCATCACATGGGTGTTGGAGTTGTAGGCATCTGTGAACAAATTAAACAAATCTTTATTCAAATTGATTTGGGGGATTTCAGTGTGTCTGGAGAGCAGAATTAGATTCTCAAATGTTTCTCCTATACAGTGATGAGATTAAAGTACCAGCAATGGAGACTTACATTGTCTTTAATTTTTATCAATTTAAAACAAAAAGACTCCTCTGGAGTTTCAGAAAAGATCTCAACAATGTGACAAACTGTGTTCAGATTTGTCAAGGTACCAAAGTTTGCTGTCAAAATTCAAGAGATCCAGAGAAGTCAGAACATTTGTAATCAATTTATTAATTTAAAAGCATCCAAACTAACTGATATTATAGAGCTCATTGAACTTGTCTCATATGTGTCTTTTTGATTTCCTCTAAGGATTTTAAGAAGAAACATCTGAGACAGAGTGGAAACATTGGAAATTATGTCTCCAGAGCTCTAAAGAGAAAGATCTGAGTGATAACATTTTCCTCTGATAAAATTTTTCAAGGTCAACATTTGGTTAAATTTTCTGGTCAATTTGATTAAATATTTTTTTCATACAGTTTTTATGCTAAAATACAAAACAAAATACATGACCTTTGACATCACAACAACAAGAGATGATAGGCCTATTTTATTGTTGTAGACAGATTTTATGGCAAAATACAGCATAGTTTGATTAGATACTCAAACTTTGACATCATGACAACGAAAAATGAAAAACGCTAATTTTTTACAATTAGAAAACATGCAATATCTCCATTCTGACTCCTCCTTTCTACATCTTCGCCTTTAATTTGTCTCCAACTAAATTGCTATTTTTGCCTTCAGTGTTTGATGTAGTTTCAGCTCTTGTCTCCCAGGTGCTCTTTGTGTCCGACAGCACCGTAGAGACTTGTGCGTTCTACGTGTTGTCAATTTCCTTGGTTCCTCTCTTTTCAT
This sequence comes from Sinocyclocheilus rhinocerous, assembly GCF_001515625.1. Taxonomy (NCBI): domain Eukaryota; kingdom Metazoa; phylum Chordata; class Actinopteri; order Cypriniformes; family Cyprinidae; genus Sinocyclocheilus; species Sinocyclocheilus rhinocerous. The sequence goes on from NW_015655382.1 coordinate 18,908, forward strand.
CTTCTGTCACTGCTCCATGTGAGATTGGGCGTCACAGTGTTCTCACATTTACCTGGCCTTTGAGATATCAAAGGTTGACTGCCATCTGTCCTAGCAGGCTCACACAGACGCGTGAGACAGCGAGTTTCTCACTCAGGTGAAGCCGCTTGCCTCAGAGCAGCTTTATCTGTTACACACAGAGGTAGACCGTGTTAAAGAAACACACAAGGAAACAGTTCAGCACAATTAATTGCCTTTATCTTATAGATAAATAGGCATTTGACCACCAGAGACACTGAGAAAGGCACGTCACACACAATATTTAGATTATTGATGAGTCAACATGAGGTTTTCAGTGTCTTTTGAAATTTGATCTATATTATGAATGTTTCATTTCAACGTGCAGCTGCAGTTTCTTCAAAAGCTGCTTGTAATTTTGAATGTGGAAAGTCAGTTTGTTTGACTTGCAAATTTTGGTTGAATCGGTTGAACTTGCAAATGATACTGAAACCACATTGATAAAAACAGATATAACTTACCACTGCTACCTAGTGGCATTCAAATCAGAATCATGTGATTCATTGTAAGAGGTTATTTTCAAACTTCCTTTTATATTAATCTGTGAATTATGAGACCACTAGTCCAAAGATTTATGGTCTCAAATTACATTGAAAAATAACTTTTAATTATTTGATTTTATTAATTCGTTCATTTAATTAATTAACTTATTCATTTTCATCTCATTTTTTATCTTTTGTATTTATTCATTCATTCATCCTAATTTCTTTTTTTATAACATTTTCATTTATTTGACTCAAATTCGTTTCATTTTTTTAATTAATTCATTCATTCATTCATTTTAATTATTTATTTATTCATACATTTATTTTCATTTCTTTTGTTTCTTCATTTATTCAATAATTTTCATTACATTTTTTCTATTTACTTATTCATTTTATTTACTTATTTATTTTATTATTTATCTCATTTATTGATTTATTTTCGTTTCATTTGAATATTTTTCATTCATTCATTCATTTTCATCTAGTTTTGTTTCATATTTTCATTCATTTTCATTTCATTTATATATTTTATTAATTTATTTGTATCTTATTTATTCATACATTTATTTTCATTTCATTTGTATATTCATTCATTCATTTATTTTCATTTAATTATTTTCTTTTATATGTATATATTTATTCATTTTATTTGTATCTCATTTATTAATTTATTTATTTTCATTTCATTTGTATATTTTTGTATTTATTCATTCATTAATTTTCATCTAGTTTTTGTTTCATATTTATTTTTCATTCATTCATTCATTCATTAATTCATTTCAATTTGATTTAATACATTTTATTGATTTATTTGTATCTTATGTATTCATTCATTTTTTGTTTCTTTCTTTCATTCACGCATTAATTCATTTATTTTCATCTCATTTTTTACTTTTATATTCATTAATTTGTTCATTTTAATTTCATTTGTGTCTTTTTCATTCATTCATTCATTTTCATCTAATTTTTATCTTTTATATTTATGTATTCATTCATTTTCATTAAATTTGTCTTTTCATTTATTTATTCATTTATTACATTTATTATATTATACATTATACTTTATTTTAAACTTTTTCATTTTTACCAAATAATATTATCTGAACAATACATCTGCATGAGAACCAAAATTGTGCGAGATATCACGCCTTGTTTTCAGAGAACATATCTTTTTGTGTGAAGTTTACTTTTCTTGCCTCATTGGCAAAATGTTTAAGCATAACTCTAACAAAATGTAACAGAATTTAGTAAAGCAGAACTCCTGCCAAGAGACGGGAATCACGGGCTCCCCTCACGCTGACCCCTCCAAGTGTAGAATTTGTACACACTGTGAGTGTTTGCTAAAGGAAGTCCAGAAATCGTTCAACTTCCTTCTAAAGTGCTCGGAGAAATCCTTCACATCCTCCACACCCTTAAATGATTTGTTAGAAAAAGAAAGATGACCCAAAATGCACCGGCTCCACACTTTTTCCACAGATATGGAGCTTAAGTCTCATCAGTCTATTAAAATACCATTCTTCTTCCATACATTTTGAAAGATAAAAGAGCACAACTTGGCCGTTTTGTTTCATTTTTTGCTCTCTCTCCCCGTCTCTCTCAGGTCCAGACATGAAGGAGACAGCGTCTTGTCTGTGGCATCTCACAATGAGAAGAGCTTTCAGCGTGTCGCGAGGTAATTACTCTCCTTGAGGGAGGGCGAAAGCTGTTTATTGTAATTATGTCAGAGAAATGAAGAAGCATGCTTGTGAGATGCTCAAACATTGTCTCAACATATTTGGGGGGAAATTTTCCTGAGTTATGTGTCTACATAATACCCCGACATCACATTCCCAGCCAGCTATCACATTCACTTGTGTTTAGACCGTCAGGGTAATGATGTGCTAATGCTTGTGAAACCGCATCGTGTGTGTGTGAGTGTGTGTGTGTGTGTGTGTGTGTATCGGTCTACCCTGAAGCCCATGGCCCCATACACTCGACGGCGACCGTCCCATCCACACAATAGAAAAATATCCTGCTTCTCTCCATAACAACAGCCCTGCTGAAGTGGCGGGATTAGAACATGCCAGCCCCAGCCAGGGGTTGCCATGGGAAAGAACCTCCTTTATTCTGGATCTGTTTTCCATTTACCCTGCCGGTCGGGGATCGAGGTTTTATGTGCTTACACTATCAATGTTTGGCCCATTAATTCACATCTGCAATTATAATGTCCAATTAGAGGCCAGGTTGGCTCGCCTTTGTGTTATGAAGTCAGAGGGGGTTGGAAAACAGTGTAATTTTAGACCAAAAGGGGCATCGGTTTGTGTTGCGATTATTTTATGCCCGCAGGCTAACGGGTTAATAGCGAGTAGGTGATAGTAGGGTAGTAGAGATTGCTAAAAGAAATGAAGGAGGGAGTCACAACAGGAACACAGGTATTGAGGGACTGGAACGCCACATGAATGTAACGTTTGGTAGAGAAATCAGAGCTCTAACAAAAATAACCATGGTTTTACTACAGTGGTCTAACTATGATTTTTGTTGTAAAATCACAAAAATAATCATGATTTCACTACAGTAACCATGGTCTATGATTTTTCTAGAAAAACAGTATTAGCTACAAAAATGACCATGGTTTTACTACAGTTACAGTGTTTCCCCTAGGTTTA
>NW_015655382.1:22255-30975 GCF_001515625.1 Sinocyclocheilus rhinocerous
AGAGAAAATATAATTAAATATTTACTTGACCTTCAAGGGGGGCGGGGGGTGCCGTTGGGGGGGCGGGCCGCCCCCCTAAAATAATGGCAGGGGAAACACTGAGTTATCATGGTCTAGCTATGGTTTTTGTAGAAAAGCTGTAGTAACTACAAAAATAACCATCGTTTTACAGAATTTGCAGTAAAACAACAAATATTAACTGTGGTTGTAACCATGGTCTAACTATGATTTCTGTAATAAAAACACTACAAAAATAACAATAGTTTTACTAGAGTATGGTCTAACTATGGCGTTTGTAAAGGCACTATAGTAACTACAAAACTAACCATAGTTTACTACCATGGTTTAACTAATTTTTTGTAGTGAAACCATAACTACAAAATGACCATGGTTTTACTATAGTAACCATGGTCTAACTAAAGTTTTGTAGAAAAACCATAGTAACAACAAAAATATCATGATTTCATCACAGTAATCGTGGTCTATTGTTTTTGTAGAAAAGCCATAATAACTACAAAAATTAACAGTGGTTTAATTACAGTATCTAAAGCTTAACTGTGGTTTGTAGTAAATCCATAGTAAATACAAAATGGACTATGGTTTTACTATAAGAGTGACTCATGTATACTGTGGAAGCAGTTAGGCATTATTAGGCCATTTTTTTTCCAAAATTAAATAATTGGCTTTTATAGTCACAGCAAATTATCATTAGCACCATTATTAAACTTTGTGCCACCAAAATAGTCAAATATTATGTACTACTGTACATCTTAGGATATTCAATGGGGTCCGAAAGTCTTGATTTACATTAAAAATCTGTGATTTTTTTATTTATTTATTTTTTCATTTAAAAGTAGGTTTTATTTAACCCTAGTGGTTACTCTGGCTACTGTCTCCACAGTACCTATTGTATAAATAAAAATAGACCAAAAAGCAAAAGTGTGTATATTATCTCTCATCTGAGATGTTACGATCGCAGTGGTAGGGGCTGTCAAGCTGCGCGGTGCAGGCCTCTTAGGAAACCCTCGGCAAATGGATGTTCTCTTTCAGCGCACAGCAATAAATAATCCAGAAAAATGATCGTGTCTACAGCGGAGGAGGTGGAAGACTAACGAGCCCGCTGTTACTCATACTGTCATTAGCTTCCTGCTCTCTAAGCCCCTCCCACATCTCACTTGAGGGAAATTTAAACGCGAGTAACACCAGACATGCCCCTATTGCGCCTGCTGCTCTGCTAGCTTAGCCGCTAATGTTGTATTTGTAATCTTGGCTCTATAGAGAAACACTCTGGGTTGCTAGCACAGGTAGAGGACATGTTACAGGCATTGGTGGGCTTAATGGTTTAACAAATAGCCTGAATCTCATACAAAACTTGAATTGGACTGTTAGCATAGAAATAGTCAAGTCAAGTCAAGTCAGCTTTATTTATATAGCGCTTTTAACAATACAGATTGTGTCAAAGCAACTGAACTGCATTAATTAGGAAAATAGTGTGTCAATAATGCAAAATGACAATAGTAAACACTAATTTTTCAGTTAAAGACAGTTCATCATTGAATTCAGTGATGTCATCATCCAGCTCAGTTCAGTTTAAATAGTATGTGTGCAATCAAGGCGACGATATCGCTGGAAATGAAGATTAGCATAGCATAGATGCTAATCTTCAACATGTTCAACCCAGTATAATTTTTTATTTTCTTTGTTCTTTTCATGGTTTTTTTTTTTCACATGACTGGTACTTTTTAAGATTTTTAAACTTTTTAGATTCAAGATAACTTTATCCCACCAAAAAAGTTGTTTTAATGAAACGTCACACTCCTACAGAACAGCTGCCATGTTGGACAGTTAGCATTAAGTAGCATGTCTGCCAATCTTCAAGAAAAGATGTTGGTTCTATATGATTCTTCTTGTGGTTTTCTTATGTTTTTTTCCACATGACTACTTATTTTTACGATTTACAGTAGCTTTTAGATTTAAGATAACTAGTGACAATATTTCTGTTCCAATTAACAATGCTCTTAGAAGATAGCTTTTATCGCTTGATGCTTTATCACGTCAAAAAGGCTAATTTAGCATAACGACAGGGCTTTCACTCATACAGTACATCTGCTGTATTGGACTGTTAGCATAGAAATAGCATATCTGCTAATCTTCAACATTTAGGATCCAGTATGATTCTTCTAATGCTTTTCTTCACGTTCTTTGTGTGTTTATCGCATGACCACTTTTTAATATGTACAAAAACGTTTCGGTTTTAAGATAAGGAATTTTGTCTGTCCCAGCAGTTAACATAGCTTTTGTTAGCTTTTATTGCATCAAAAAGGCTGTTTTAACGTAACGACAGGACTTCCATTCCTACAGTACAGCTGCCGCATTGGACTGTAAGCATAGAAATATCATGGTTGTTTTCATTACATTCTTCATACCTTTTTTCACAAGACTACTTTAAGATATGACATTTTAGACTTAATTTAACTACCAATAAACTGTCCCAATTAACATAACATTTTAGCAGACAGCTTTAATCGCAAGTCACTTCATCACACCATTTCTTAACAAATTACTAAAAATAATGTTTTATTTATATAGCGCCTTTCCAGTGCTGAAGGACGCTTAAAGTAAAGATACAGTTAGAAAAGAAAAACACCAATATAATAAAACAAATCGACAAACAGTAGTACAAGTGAAAAAAATACCATTTTAAAACGGCTCCTCATATTTTCCATATTTTTTGTTGCAAAATGGTGTTTATGCAAGCAACCACAGGTAAAATCTGTGCCATAATGCTTCACAATTTCAAAAATGTGTGAAATGGACAAAAAAGAAGTCATGACTTCAGATGTCCATGATCTCACGGTTTTCAAAGTTATTGAGAAGCTATCCAAGCATGCTAACATATATCCACAATGCTTTTTTTGTATGAAAATTATGCATCCTTTTGACAGGCCTGCGGGCTTCCTTTCGGTCAGTAAGCTTCAGTTGGACCATTCATCCAAACACACGCACACCGTTCTTTTTGGTCCTCAAGGGCTTTAAAAGGCTGCATGGCTGGTGTACATCAGCGCAGATATTTTTGTTTGCCTGATATGTGAGGAAGCCATGTTTTTCGGTATCACCAAAGCGTGCAATTAGAAGCGGTGGCATATGTGTGCGTGCGATGTCCTCCTCCTTCGTCCTGATAGAGGCCTCTTGTGTGAAGATCTTACAGACCCAATTACTGTAATCACGATGATCAAAGAGAGGGTGTTGAAGAGAAGAGAGCAGCAGTCAAGTCAAAGTGTGGCAAAGAGAGTGTGTGTGTGTGTGTGTGTGTGTGTGTGTCATTTGCGTGGGGGTAGGGGTGCGGTTAGCTGTTCGATTCACATCCATCATCTGTGTTTAATGTACAGATTCGTTTTCACCACTCTCAACCTCTTTCTTTTTGTGTGCATGTATGTGTGTGTGTCTTTGCAGTTTCCAAAGTTGGTTCAGGAGATACACTGGATTAGGTGGAATGACAAATCACTCCTGGCGACTGGTGAGGTGAGTTTCAATGTTCAGATGGCAAAGGGCACGTCTGCAGATATGGGTTGATAATTTTTCTTCTGGCTTAAAGAGATATTCACCTAAAAATGAAATTTCTGTCATCATTTACTCACCCTCAAGTTGTTCCAAACCTGTATGAGTTTCTTTCTTCTGTTGAACACAAATGAAGATATTTCAAAGAATGTTGGTAACCAAATGTTTTCTAGTCTCCATTGACTTACATGGTATGGGAAAAAATACTATGGAAGTCAAAGGCCACCAGTAACTGTTTGGTACCAACAAATTAATACGGGTTTGGAACAATATGAGGATGAATAAAAGATGACAGAATTTTAATTTTTATTCCTTTAAAGGTGCATTCAATACTTTTTCCCCTTCAAAACAAACAGAAATATTTCTAAACGAATAGTAGTAGTGATTTTAAACGTCATATCAGTAGCCCAATAAAAGCCGTTTTATTTTACATGGAGTGGGTCGTCTCATGGAGGCCACCATTTTAACACATTTTCATGCTGAAAACTACTCATTTTAACCATCATATTATTGTAAACTTTTGCTTGCTGAATATATTAATCAGTGTGAAAATTAGCCTTTCTACAGTGTTATTGTTAACTAAATGCTTTAGGTTTTTCAGCATGCTGCATCCACACCACTAGATGTCAGTATGTCATGTTCGAAATTGCAACCAGCATAATACAAAATTATTAAAACCAAAAAATTACTGAACGCACCTTCAAAGTATTTGCTTTTTCCTTGTCTTTTGAAGAGACTTTTAAGATAATAGTTCTTTTAATGGATCTTTTTCGGTATTTATTGAATAACATCGGTTCTCTTTTGTTGTTTCCTTTTCTTGCTTTCTCTGTCTGTCTGTTTTGCTTTCACTTGGATTAAGGCCAGATGTGCTATCTAAGACTTGTGGATACTAAATTGAATAATTTTTTGTTGGCAAGACTGTGTTTGATTAACCAGTCTTAATCTTAAATCACCAGTGACGTTTTGTATGTTAATTGTATTTTAATCACTTGTATATTAATTTAGCAACAACATCTATATTGTATTTTCAAGTGAAAAAGAGTATTGGTCTGGAAGTAATGTGGGGCAGGGCTTGATTTAATATCAATGAAGTAATGAATGTTATTGGTCAATATTTCGGCCCCGCCCATATGGCATTGGTTACATCACCAAAAAGCAAAATGCTTCAGCGCATTATTACATATCAACTGAAGATTATGAAATTGGTATACATTTTCAATATAAAATGGATATGAAATCCAAATTATGAAAGAAATGAATTTTTTTAGCTAATAAATAATGCACAATAACACAAAGGGCATTCACTGAGAAAGTAAATACCGTAGTCAATTTTGATTTTATGTTGTGTTTAAAGGCCTGTAAAGATTTCCAAACCATCAAAAGGTCATATAAGTTTGAGAGCACAATTCATTGTGTTGTATTTTTGGAGTAGGTGACCTGTGCTATGCCCTTCCAGCATAGAGAGGTGGGATGCACCCACCCGCTGCTTGCCTTGTCTCCACACCGACCTCTGCACAGACTGTCAAGTCAACTCACCATCAGGCCACCGTTTGCCTCAGTGAACATTCAACGCTGTCGGTGAGTTTGAGCTAAATAGAAAAAAACCATCGACCGTTGATTGTACCCTGCGGCCGAGCCCTACCGAGCCTTGCCTCTCCCCACCACCGGCAAAGACGAATTTCAGCATGGACTCCTGGAGACACGACGGTTTTGTCTTCCAACGCTACCGGCAGCCTGGGACGACGGCTGAAAAGTTTGACTTTGAAAACTACAACAAAGGTCACAATCAACATTCATTGCTGTCGGTGGGTTGGACTGTTAAAGAAAGCTCACTGAACAATGAATGCAACTGTGTCCCAGATTTCCTTCTCGCAAAGTGGCATCGGAGATTAATATTAACTGACAGAGCTGGATGTACTCATTTGCTCTTCTCACTTGAGTTTGTTTGTGGCTCTTCGTGGCAAAGACGCAAGTGGACTGAGAACACCATGTCAAAGGCCCCTTTAAGGCCAATGAATGTTTCTTTTGTATAATAAATAAAGACAAGACCAATCCAAACCCAGTCTAATCCTGTGAGTCTAAAACGTATTAACCGGAGATGTGGTATTATAGATGTTGGCAAGCGTGTTGTGCTGTGGTACTTGCACAGACTATGCAGGTTAGATTTTTTTTTTTTTTGATGCCATTTTTTACCTGCAATAATTTTATATGAGTAACAGCCATATATTTAAATTTTTTTTTTAAATCGTTTTTTTTTTTTACAGAAAAAATAATATTTTTTAAAACTGTAACATGAATCAAAGTTCAGCACAAGTAGCTTTTTCAAATGCTGCCATAAATATATATATAGAAGGTGCACAGTGTTACACACAAATCAAAACACTATCATGGTAAAACATGACACAAACAACATACGTTGTAACATAAAACCCCAATATACATAACTTTAACAAAAACTGTTAAGAAACAATTATTTAAATGAAATACCATGAAGTGTCATACTAAGAAATCTTGTAATGTCAGTTTATGGTTTTTCACTGTAAATTATAAGATCTTTTTTGCTTCCAAAATTGGTACATTTAACAGTATTTTACTGTAAAATTACATGAAATGTTAGATCTATTACAGGTTCTTCAGAAACTTAGCGTTAACCGATTAACAGCCCACATGAAAAAATACTATAGTAAATACTATAGTGTTTTTGAACCATACTGTAGTAAAGTGTATTACACTGTAGGCTATATATTATAGTATTTACAACACTTTGTTAATGAATGCTGCAGCATACTGTAGTATTAACTATAGTGAACTGATAAACTGTAATAAATACTGTAGTATACTTTAGTTTTTACTACAGTAAACTGTAGTGTATTGTATATATAGCTACCCTATAGTTGTAGAAAACTTAGTACAGTATTGGGTAAAGTAATTTGTTTATAATACTATAGTTGCTATATTAAAACAACAACTATAGCATTACCACAACAAATTAATTCAAGTTTTACTATAGTATGGTTCAAAAACACCAATTACTATAGTATTTTTAGGTTTTTACTAAAGCATTTTCACATTCTTTCAAAACTTAAAATACTCATTTTTACTGTATGTGTGTGTTGCCTACATATAATTAGCTACACTTTTATGTGATTATATATAGAGTGTGTAAAATTCAGTTTCGTTTAATTTGGACTACCATTTTTACAGATTAACCCAATATCCTGTAATAAATGGCTGAAGGAAACTGTGAATATGTGGTTAAGCGCTAAATAAACAAACAAAATGGCTTAAAATACACGTCTTATTAAAGAGTTCTTGCACTTCACCGCTTGTGAGATCACATACACGTCGCGTTTGAGCTAAACTAAACCGATCACGGTGAAATCAGAGGAGGACAGCCCGCTGCATTTACAGGCCGTATCTTAATTAGAGGCTAACGGTTTTACTGTCCGTTTCTAGGCCAATCCAAGATTATGTCACATTGCTGGTAGTTTATGAAAAATTAATCCAAATTGGAAAATATATCATTTGCATTATGTTGTAAATTTTGTTTAGTTTGTTGTTGTGGATGCCAGGTCCTTGTGTTTTTTAAAAGTAGGCCTATATAATTGAATTGGACTGGTTTTATAGGCACTTTGAATATAAAATGAAAATTGGCCAATTTGTAATATAACTGGCCAAACAATAAAATCAAACATTAAGTGAAAAGAATAAAAAAAGATTGTAATGTTGCCTAATTCCTCCATTTTGCACAGCAGGCCTGAGAGCACCACCCCAACAAACACACAACGTTTTCATAACGTTAATGTTAGTATTTGATCCCCATTTGGTTACTTGTTTGGAACCAAATAAAAGTGCTCTAGGTTGAAACTTTTTAGGGTTTAGGCTATGTTTGGTTAAAAAAATACTGTTTGCTGTGATGATAACCCATGAAAGCAAAATCAAAGCGCATGAGACACATTTCCGAGCTTCTTTAGCTACTGTACAATTCCTGCTTCTTGTTCTCCTCGAGCCCTTGTTCCTATCATAAGCATGATGGCTATTGTATAATAAACAGAAATGAGAATTCGGTAATACCGTCACCTCCTTTGAAGCCCCTCGTTTGCTCATTGTGTGGGTATCTATAATTAAAGCCTTGAGGCTTCTCAGCTCTTGTTTTCAAAGCGCCAATTCAAAGTTACAGACCTCAGCAGTATTTTGGGACAGACCGTTCTGGGTTTTTTTTCTCAGAATTCTGAATGCCACTGTGGTTTCCAAACTGGCAACAGGAAATGTGAAGACTGCAGGTGTTTGAGAAAAGAGGCTCCTGGAGAGCTGAGCATCAGACAAGAGGATTAACTCAAGTGAATATTCGCGGTTAGACATTTCGAACTGTGTACATACTCGACGGTTTCCTCAAATATGACACTATTTTGAGAAATACCGCAGTGCTTTTATATTTTCCTCCTGCTCAATGGCTTCCCTTTGTGGAGTTGGAGGAACTGAAAATAATTGTGACACATATCAGCACGTAAATTACATTCAAGTTGACTAAAATATCAACCGGTTTTACGAAAATGGCCGTGTTTGGAAAAATCGTTATGCTTGCGCTTAGTGAAAGCTCCGCGGACATCAGAAAGTCCCTGTTCACTTTCGGCCAACATTAACATTTGTCAGGTGTTATTAGCATGTGTCAACATTTGAGTTGGAAGATGTGAAGGTTCAGCGGGATCCTGTGAACAATGTACCAACGGCGAAATGAGTAAATAAAGAATTGGATTTAAATAGCACTGTGTGTTCTGGAGGCGAAAAGCTGTCTGGAGTTTTAGGGAGAAAAATAAACCCAGCCAACATACAGCGGGAAGTCTTACATTTATTTTAATTAGGCTATAGCTTTAGTAGGCTATTACATTTTAGTTTTAAATATTAGTTATTCCATTTTGAGATTTTTTATTTCAGCAATTATGTAGCCTATATAAAAAATTTTAATGCAATAATGTAATAAACAGCAGAAAAAACTTTAATAGGCCTATAACCTTTCATTTTCAAATCTTTACTACAATCCTTATTTTTTATTTATATTTCCCACTGTTTGACATCCCATTTAATTTCGATTAACTTTGAATATTACTATAATTTTTTATTATTTATTTTATTATATATATATATTTTTTTTTTTTTTTTTT
>NW_015655382.1:31011-38266 GCF_001515625.1 Sinocyclocheilus rhinocerous
GATGGGGTGGGATGTGATTGTTGAGGGGGTGATGACCTAATGATGACCCCTATCCCGAGGTCAGTCGTGTCAGTTTCCTCATTTGTAGACTGTGGCAGGCCTGAGGAATATCTGTGTGTGTGTGTGTGTGTGTGTGTGTGTGTGTGTGTGAGGGCCGGGGGTGTCTTATTAGCACCTAATGATGCAGAGGGGACAATCTCCCTGTTCCAAACACTGAGTCTAGCTGCAGTAGAGCTGATTTACAGGGCCTTGCTGCACCACTCAGGGCTGAAGGATGGAGGCTTTTCACTCATGTTCTGATCTCTGTCCTCCTTGGTCTGTCTTTCATGTTTTGGATGGCGAGAGGCTCATATAATAGGGATTAGAGTCCAGATTGGTTGCTAATGCTCATAACTTTTGTGATGAAATTATTTCATCAAAAAACAACCTTTAGAATGACCCGAGAAATTTTTATTTTTAAAAGGTAGACATAAAGGAGCTGTATTTTTTTTTTTTCTTTTATCTTTCTTTACTTATTGTATTGTATTGTATTTATTTGTTTGTAAATTAATTTCCAATTAGAAAATCTCTGACAGAGAGGTAGGGACAAAAGCAACATGAAAAAAAAGAAAGAATAAAATAAAATATTTACTTTAAAAAATGTATAAATAATTTGGTCAGAAGATCTCTGATAAAAATTTTAAAAAAAGAAAGAAACACCAGAAAATATCTGGCAAGCATGAAGGGACAAAAACAAAATCAGTAAAATAACATCTTTAAAATATAATAAAATAAAATCCCTTTAAATATCTCTTAAAAATTGAATAAAAATAAAATAATTATTCATGTTTTTGAATACGAAACACATGTGTACCACAAGGTGGCAATATTTATCCGAAAAAGGCATTGCTTTGCCAAGACAATGTCCATATCTTTTATAACACACTGTATCCAGTGTTATCTGACAAAATTTGTTTAAAAATGTATAATTATAATTAGAATAATATAAGTACGTAGCAATGACTTTGTATTCAAAGTAGTATTGAATAATAAACCTTACAGATTTATTCATGTTTTACTAGAAATGTAATGTACAAATATTGTAAATTGTCACTAACAACATGAACCTTAACTAACATTTCTGAATGCCAAAGAAATGTTTAAGGGAACTTTTATTGTTGTTGTTGTTATTATTATTATTATGCAGTTAATAAACAGATAAATTGCTTGCATGGTAGTTTTGTTTTACCAAAGCATTTACAAATGCTTATAAAGCTGACACAGCTCGCTATAGTTTTCTATATTCCATTACAACTTAAATTATGCAGTGATGAAGCTTATAAGAGAGAGCAAGAAAGAGAGATGTTTTTATGTGGTAACATCCAGCAAAGTCTCCGAACACTGAGACTCACTATATTGGAAGGTCACTGGATGCTTTTGTGCATCTCACTGCCTGTTTTAACCCTCACTGTGATGTGTTTAGTGAGAAAGATGGACCTCCAGTGGAGGCAACATGCCGGTCCGGACATCTAAAGCTGCCCTTTGACCCGCAGCCTTATTTAGGAGGTATAAATGACGGAGGGATGAACAAAAGAGCAATACTCATCCACCTGGCACTGTCAGAGTCTCCAGTCCGAGATCTGTTACAGCAAATGGTCAGAGCGCTAACTACAGCTGATTGACTCAAACGAACAAGTCCATTAGATGAAAATGGATCAGTGCTCAATGCTCTGATGCATTTTTTATTTGTCTTTATTAATGCTTTAATTGCAAAGCTAAATTAATCATGTAAAATCTGATAGTAAATAAATAATAGCATCTCCTCGTGTGGCAACCAGGATTGTTTGGTTTGACTGAATTCATGTGCTGCAATGATTTGTAATTTTTTGCCTCATTGATTTATGTATAAACACACAGTAGCTCAATGCAGCCTGGACAGAATTGTGTGTTGCTAAACTATACTCGTCTTAGATTCTTCATCTATCAGACAGGTATATTCTTAATTAAAAAATCATCTTCTGCTTGTTTACTCGCAGATGTTTGATGGGCCGAGACATATACGGAGGAAGCATCTGATATGCATGCATGACATTAAAAATGAAATGCAGCAGCTCCAAATTAAGTCCCTTGCCTCAAAAAATGCAAAATTCAGGTGAGAAATATCTGACAGTACTGGAAACCGCCGACAGTGCAGGTGAAGAGGTGGTTAATATTTGACTTTCGTCCTGGGAAACAAATTCAGCAAATATTTGTTATGTTTTGCAAGCAGTAGTCATTATCGTTTTCAAAGACATGTACTGTTGCTTGTCAGTCGATGTGTTGAAACCCTCTAAAAAAATTAAGTAGTTGTATAGTAACATTAATACGTTTGAGTGTTAACTTTCTGCAAGTTATGGAAGAAATGGACTCCCAGGCTCCCTAAATTTTGTACTCGTGGATCCAGGACTTTTAAAAAAATATATATAACACATTTAACACAAGGTTGTGATTTGTAATTCTTTCACATTAAGGTTTACAGGAAGCCAGTTTCAGTCAGCCGGCACAATCAATAACACAAACTTGTCACAAAATAAAAAAGTAGGAAATCACTCATATTCTAGCAAGTCTCCAGAGAGAGAGAGAGGAAAAAATATCTTTCAAAACAACCTGCTTTTTTTTTCTTCTTCTTCTTAGTTGGGAGCACAGACTGTATTCTTTCACTTAAAAAATAGCCTTTCTTTAAATTAAGTCTATAAAATATTTCATATTCAAAAACGTTTTTCGGAATTCCCTCTCTCTCTATCACATATTTGCTATATATAATCTTATAATCACAGATAAACTATATATATACTTAGAGATTTTATTCACAATAAGTGTTCGCACTCTACCTGACTTGAAATTTCACTTTTGCTGTCACTGAAACGTATTTTGAAATGCTGATGAAACATAAACTGTACCTAGGCTATATACAGTTACATATGTTAAATAAAATAAATAGGCTAAATATAGCCTACTCTTTTCTTTGACCTCCTTTAAAGGAGATCAACTCTTTCCTACAAAATAATGTAGGCTACAAAAAGCAGTAGCTATACATCAGTTATGTCAACACACAATATTCATAAAACTATAGTAAAGCAAGGACTTGTAGATATAGTTGAGCCGTCAGAATTAAAACGCTGATTAAAAAATGGTGGCGTACCTTTAGCTGAGGGTATTTTTTCAAGACTAAATACATTAAGTGCCAAGAAATTTGATCTTTCGGTAAACTGTAGCCTACTTTAACAACAAATTAGTAAATAATTTGTGCTGATTTGAACGTAGCCTACCGGTCAAAGGACAATGCCGAGATGGCGGATTCGGTATGTATGAAAATACAGCCTAAGTTTTTCAGCACATAGCCTACTCTAAAAAAGTATGAGGAATAAAATGGTGTTTCTCTCTCTCTCTCAAAAAAAGAAAAGAATGTTCTTGTACTAGACATTAATCACGTATAAAACTCACATTGTTTGAAGCAGAAGGTAAAGCTTTTGTTGGAGCATTTTTTTTTTCATCTGTTTTCCGTTTTAATCAATGGTCTGCTTTTTTTAATGACATACGATATGCACAATAAAATGGTGTTTCTTTCTCTCTCTCAAAAAAAGAAAAGAATGTTCTTGTACTAGACATTAATCACGTATAAAACTCACATTGTTTGAAGCAGAAGGTAAAGCTTTTGTTGGAGCATTTTTTTTTTCATCTGTTTTCCGTTTTAATCAATGGTCTGCTTTTTTTAATGACATACGATATGCACGAAGCATGTTGGACTTGACAGGATCAGTCACCGGTGGCAAGTGTGCTGATACATCAAGGATACCACCTTTTACCCTGACAATTCTGCAAACTCAGGAGGCCAATTAACACCTGCACATTGAGGGCCGGGAGAAGCGCGCCGGAATCCTCCCTCGTGAGCAGAAGAGAGCAGCGCGCGTGGCTGAGAATGGAAAAGCGCGGGAAACTCGCAGGTGAAGTTCTCCTCAGGGTAATTGTGGCGGGACCTCAGGCGAGATTCGGCTGAAGCGATGCGTTTTCTCTCTCTTTCCGCCTTTGTTTGTGCTTTTTTTCTCGGTTGTTTTCCCCAATGTGGTTCGAATTAAGTCACATGAATTAAATATTAAACGTACATCAGAAAATATTCATTTAAAGGTAAGATTTATGTCTAGGGATCTGTCTCAACTCAATTGATATTCTTCGGACTGATGGTTAATACATATTCATTCATCAAAACAATCATTAAATGAAATGAGGTGTAGGTACTGAGATTTCCTTCTGTTAGACACTTTGATTTTGGTTTTAAACTAAATGAGTAAGCGCATCTGTAAGGGATAATACAGTAGTATGCATTATCAATAGCCTATATTATACCTTATCAAAATACATATATCAAAACTGCATTATCCCTACAGCTACTTATTAATAAATTTATGTAAATTAAATATGTATTATTTCCTTATTGTACAAGGCAAAATATGCATAAAATATTTTATTTACCAGGTGAGTGCACAGCTCCTAGTGCTTCCTAGGACAATGGTCATTATTCAGAAATATTTGTTCAGGGAATTTGACCAAGTTTGATCAGAAAAGAAAGCATATTCTAATCATTAAGATTTAAAAGAATGCTAAAACGTGGAAAAAATAGCTATATAAGTGAGCATTACATATGTCATAATTTCAGTTTCACATTGTATAATAGTATATTAAGTTTATATATAATAAAACATTTAAGGTGGTGTTTAAAATGTTTTTCACTGTCTGCAGGTTCATATTAATATCCTCATCACATCACTACAGACCCACGACAGAAATCTGAGGAAACAAAGAGACAAACCAGGACAGGTGAGACATTGTTCAGTTCGGTTGTCTTCTCTATCCTAAAATCTGACGTGGTGTGAGTTGACATGGAGGAGCCATTGTGTCCCATAAAAAGACATCTCAAGACCCTCTGCTCTTTGGATAGAATGTAAATAAGATACTGGGGAATGTACTGGGAGAACGGCATCGGGGGGTGAACACCGGCAGCCGGGTCGCCATCCATCACGTCGACTCAGGCCTGGTGCAGTGGACAAGCTCGGCACAGGCCAAGAAACCTGAGCCACTACAAGACAAACACATGCTCCCTCCAAAATAACAATGGGCTCCAGTGACACGCTGCCTGCTGTCAGAGCTTCACCGCAGGCTCACGACACCTGACATTGTTATATTGAGCGTGTAGTGTTACCAGACCCACAGTGAGAACAGGCCAGCCTGCTCGTACGAAAGAATGAATGCCAAAGATAATCGCAAGTGAAAACTTTAGGAGACAATCCTGTGTTCTTTTTAGGCAGGAGCTTGCGATGTGGAAACTTAGAAGAGTAACAAATAGGGACAATGAGAGCAATGTCAGATTGAGTGACAAGACGCTATAAAGACGGTAATAATGTTACAAAATATTTTTGATTCAAATAGATTGTGTTCTTTTGAACATAATTGTATAAATAAAATAATTGTAAATAAAAAAAGGTGACACTTTAGTATAGGGACAAATTCTCACTATTAACTAGTTGCTTATTAGCATGCCTATTATTAACATATTGGCTGTTTATTAGTACTTATAAAGCACATATTCTGCATGACCAAATTCTACATCTCTAATCCTACCCATTACCTAAACTTAACAACTACCTTACTAACTATTAAGCAGCTAATTAGGAGTTTATTGAGGCAAAAGTCATAATTAATAGTTTGTTAATAGCGACAATTGGACCTTAAAATAAAGTGTGACCAAAAAAGGAAAAAAGATTATTAGGGTAAATTTTACAATAATTATTTTATTATTATTTATTATTTTGGTGTTTCTACTTCAAAATTTCAAGTTTAATTCAATGTGTACCTTGCCATTTCTTTGTCATTATTTTTTAGATTAACTAGCTATTTCTAAATGAAACTTGTGGCAACGTAATTTTTTTCAGTGTATTCCCAAAAAATCCCAAAAAATGGTTTTCACAAATATATTAAATAAATATTAAATCAGCGTATTAGAATAATTTCTGAAGGATCATGTGACACTGAAGACTGCAGTAATAATGCTGAAAATTCAGCCTTGCCATCACAGGAAAAAAAATTACATTTTAAAATATTACAATAGAAGACAGTTTGTTTGTAAATTGAAATAATATTTCACAATATTACTGTTTTTACTGTAGCTTTGACCAAATAAATGTACCCTTGGTCATCAGCCATTACTCCAGTCTTCATTGTCACATGATCCTTTAGAAATTATTTTGATTTATTAACAATATGCTGATTTATATCAATGTTGGAAACTGTTGTGCTGCTTATTAATTGTTTTGATAACTGAAATACTTTTTCAATTAAAGTATTTGTTTTTTGTTCAATTCTCTTGGCCAAGGAACTTTTTGCCCGTTAATTACAAGACTGCAGCTAGACGCTGATGTAAATGTGTGGCTCCGGTGCCACATCCATACCCTCACAGTAACACATGAGCACTTCAGCCAGACCCTGTGGGCGTTTCCGAAGCCATTCCCATAGATTTTCCTGTTCATCCACCCCCATCATACTTCAGTGTGTGTGTCTGTTTTGGGGGATGTGGGGAAAGGTTCTTTAGGGTCCCTCAGTGCTAAGCCGCTGAAGTCCTCACAGCTGCACCGTGAGACTGTAGATTTACAGGTGCCATTGACCCTTTCATCAGAGGAAGTCGACTCGGCCGGCTGTTCCTCTCTCTTTCCAGTAGAGGCCAAGAATCTTTGATGAGTCTTAGTTAAGGGCACAACTTACTACTAACCGAATTCTCTGAACTTATGCAGCTAGTGAAAGGGTTTCTTGTTTCAATCATCAACACAACTATTCCGGAAGATCCAATTAACCCACAAAGCTTTATTTTAAAGCACGTTATTATGCTAATAAATGAGAACATGTTCCTTGTTAAAAAAGGGAGAAGTTGTGAAATTCAACTTTGCCTTGAAATGGTAAAAAATTGTTCAGGTCGCAGAATGAATAAAATGTGAAAGACAACGGTCACGTTCGCTACTGTGAGGGAGCGAGAAACGAGGAGACCAGGAGTACATCAACAAGGAGATTTTAATAATATAATCCAACACAAGGGAACCAGGAAAACACACGTAGCTGATGAGGTTGACATAAACAGACATTCACAAAACAAGGAACACAGTCTGACATTACTCCCCCCTCCCAGAAGGCGCGTCCCGTGCCGTACAACATCCAATGGGGAGGGGGGGTGGGCACTCTGGAGGCCTCTATG
>NW_015655382.1:38712-64185 GCF_001515625.1 Sinocyclocheilus rhinocerous
ATTCAGACATTTCATGCATTTTGTTATTCTTTTAGTTTTTTGTTGACTGATTATCTTTAGACACAAACTAAAAAAATAACAAAAAACATGAAATATTTTAGAATGATGAAAATTTTACAATTTTGAATGGATGATTATTATAAAGTTATATTATGCTCAATATTTCATAGATAAGTATTTAAAAAATGTAAAACAATTATTTCCAGCCAGAAGACACCACATTTTCCATATATAAATTTTGAACAGATTATTGTTAAAATGTTATATATACACTGTAGTTATTGTATTCTTATTATGCTCATTTTTATCACTAAATATAAATGCATATTAAAGAGGTGTTTAAATTTAAAAAATTAAAAACTAGATCACATTTTCCATATAAATGTTAGTAGTCCAAATAAAAGAGTCCACAAAATATCTTCAAATATTCATTAAACAATTTTTATTACTATGTTTGTGTATATATATAGTCACAGGACGACCAAACGACAGACACAGTGGGGGTGGCGTCAGGCCTCGGAGAGGCTTTTATTAAGTGTCCAGGAAAAAGGGGAATCAAGTGTCCAAAATAAAACAGGGGATCTGGCGTCCTCGTCGTGCTGCGGGGTTCGTGTAGGGAAAGGCAGTGGTCAGGAAGGAAGGGTCCAGGTTAGGGGCGGAGTCCGGCGGCCGCACGCGCTCCCCTCTCCAGTCCGGGGCGCGAGGGGTGGCGGCTTCTTCCAGCGGCTGCATCCTTCTCGCCTTGGCCCACGGCGCTTGAAGGGACTAGACGGCCCGGCCTCCTTCTCGTCCGGACCGCGGGTCCGGTAGCTCACGACTCTGGCGGCACGGGAGATATATAGTATATTAAAATTAATACCATATTCATGTATATCTTTTACTATAGAAATTGTTCACAAAATGTCCTCAAATGAATTCATTATTCATTATTCATTAAACATTGTAGTTTGAGTTTCCTTTTGAGAGCATTAATGAGACCTAAATGAGCCAGTGGGAAAATATGGGCTGTAGGTGTTAAAATACTAAATACTAAAATTCAGATTAATAACAGAAAAACAGCAATAATTGCTATTTTGAACAAAAATAAAATACATGCATCTACTAGCATCCATTCTAGCATCTTTATCCCAGAGACTCTTCTCAAGAGTAATGTGTGTGAAGACCAAGAAGATGAACTCGGCTCAGTGAGACGGACAGTTACACATTTATATATTTCCATCCCATCTCAATGGCAAGGTAATTAATCTGAGATTGCGCTTCACTCCAAAAGACATGTAGTACAATGATCAGCTCGTATTGATTGACCCCTAGAGGACGATGGAGAGTTGATTGGCATCCGTCGCCATCAGAAAACATGTTCTGAACAGCCATGTGGGGAAATTGCTTGTTCCTCTTCATCCTTTCAATGGGATCAAGGTCCACTAACCCCATGTCTGTTTAGGAAAATTAATCTGTTGAATGTAAGAAAAGGCTATTAATGCAATGGGCTTTGGTTTAGAATGGGGCCACATTTATTGATCAGAGGTCAAATTCTTCTTCTAGAATAATGTCAAGTGCCATCGGTCTGCTTTATACACGCATAGATGAAATTGTGGTATGTCTAAATAGACTGATAACCAAAAGCAATATGATACAATATTGAGGGAACAATCACAATTCATCACGCCTTTGGCAATCAATAGGAGTTGATAATGAAAATTTTTCTTGAATATTGCTATGTTTTTAGGTAATGCAAACATCAGACTGGCTTGTATGAATCACCTGAATTGAAATTGTTACAAAAGCAAAAAGATGTATCCCTCCAAATGTCATTATGTGATTAATCACATGTTCTCACAGCTTCTGATTTCCATGCAAAGGCAAACTTGTCGACCTACTAATTTATATATATATATATATATATATATATATATATATCCATGACATGCTTTCAGATGGAGCAGCATTTAATACACAGAGCCATAGATCACTGACAACTACGCAATATTGTGCAAGCTGCGTAGGGCCCTGAAACACCAGGGGGCCCCCTTGCTCTCAAAGATGATTTAATTTGGCCAGCGGTTATGAAAACATGAATGATCATTTCTTTTAATGCGGTGCGCTGTTGCCCTTTCTTCGTAAAAATCAGACAAATTATGTAATGTGAATGTCGTACAGTCTTGCTCGAGACAAAAAATAAGTTGAAAGCGTACCAAGCCAAGAGACAAGCGCTTTCCGCGAGCACGATTCAACATGGAGTGAAACACGGACAAATGCGTTTCATTCATTCGTTCATAAACACTCATACCCACTCCACGGCTTGATTGATTTTCATTCATAGTATTCATAGAATTCAGCTAACTATGAAATATTTTGCAATAAGATGATATCTAAGATTTTTTATTTATTTATGTATTTATTTATTTTTTACCTTATTGGAATCGAAATTAGGAATTGACAAGAATTGGAATCATTAAAATTCAAACGATGCCCAACCTTACCCATACGCCACATTATTTTTTACTGGCACCTTTCTAATCACACTGTTTTAAACCCTTTCTTTTCTTTTAAACCTTCACTTACCCTTCTTTGCTTTTGCCCTTCTTAAAAACAACCACATAATCTTATACGTGAATGTACTTTTCAAAATTATTTATAAAACAGTTGCTCCTGGCAACAGGGATAGGTAGTATGTTTGCTTAACATAGCGTCACAAATGACAATTTATGAGACTAATATCATGTTTTGCTTCAAAATCACTATATAGCATCAGTCGTGTTTGAAACAGTTAGCTTCTGTGGTTCCATGGTGCTTCTTATCACAGTGAGGCAGAAAATATTTTTTCTAATAATCTTTACTGTGATACAAGCTATGTCAATTAGCGTTGCATTGCAATTTTGTGCTTATTGTCTTCCACGTTTCATCAGTCAAAGCGTCTCTATCTGCATGTTATTCAGCTGTAGTGATATCTGATGCATTTGTCCATATAAAGGATTTCCTGGGTCTCACTTGTGAAACAAACATTAAAGTACATGAGTGTTAGGATTATGGTTAACCCGACTCCATAATGCTCACATCATCTTATTTTGGGTAAAAATAGAAAAATAATACTAAAGTACTTTGTAACGCAGTAACTTACTCATACCTTTACTCTTACTTGAGTCATATTATTTTTAGTACTTATACTTGTACTTATACTTGTAATTTATTCCTTAAGTAGCAATACTTTTACTTAAGTACAATTTCTTAGTACTCTTTCCACCACTACACCTAGGATGGCTTGAGAGTGAGTAAATCATGGGGTACTTTTCATTTTTGGGTGAACAATCCCTTTATGAGCTCATTATGTCATTAAAATAAAGAGTTAAAGACACTTCTGTTTTAATGCACAAAGATAATTCAGTTTTAATGCACAATCAGCAGATTCCCTCAGAAATGACTAAATAAATCAAACATGAAAGTAAACCAGAAAAACAAAAAAGTATGAGAACAGTGAATATAAGTAAACGCAAACATTCACGTGTCCTTCACCTTATATTTATGCAGATGAAGTTGAGTTTGTGAGTTTCAGGAAGGCTGATCCAGCGCTGATCTCCTCCAGACTGAACTGCTCCTTTTCTCTTCTCGAGTTTACAGTTTTCCGGTTTCGTTCCGTTCCCTGGAGCCCAGTTCTGATAGCACACAGTCTCTCCACTCACCCAGAGCCACATGTTCATGATGCAGTAGTTGTGTAAACCCAACCACACCGCCGCAGTAGACGCCCGTTTAACCACGTTCATCACACGACGCTGAATCTCTTCTGAATGAACCGAGACCAGATCCACATGATTCTGTCTGCAGTATCTCAGAGCTTCAGACCACGTCAGATTCTCTCTATGTTTATGTTCAGTTATTTCACTTTAATAGCAACGAAAAGAACTATTCATTGCCATTACAGTTAAACTACTGAACCTACACATGAGAGCCTGATGGAAAAAAACTAATTTTAGAATAAAATTTCAGACGGCATTTAGAGGCTTTTGCATCTGAACTCTTCATAAATATATATATAATCAATGTAAATTAAATAATAAATACATTCATATATAGTAATGTATAATTGATATAATATATATATATTTCTTTTGATATATTCCATATATCAATCATACAAATCCATATTTATGTATTTTAAATATTAAATATAATATTAGAGAATTAATTATATTATATTTAGAATTATTCAATTAATTATTTAATTATTTAATTTAGTTATACTGATATATAAAATTAGTTAATATATAAAATACACAAATATATAGTAATAAGATTTAATATTATTATTAATATATAAATTAATAGTTCTTAAAATCAAATATATAATATTTATAAAAGAAAAATTTAATTAGATTAATATATAAAACATATAGTATTTATTTATGTCATTATTCATTTATTCATTTAAAGCACTTTTTAAATACAGTGGTGATACTTGAGCCACAGCTTCAATCTCCAATTAAAATCAATCAAATTTAATAATTTAAAAGTAACCATGACAGGAAACATCCAGAAATGTTATTCCTGTGACGGTAAAGAGGAGCAGAGCGCTGAGCTTTGACTTCCCTATTAAGAAAGAGAGACATATTTAATGAGTGGGAAAGCCTGCTTAAGCATTAGAAATTCAATCCTGCCCATTACTGGCGTAATGAAGCCGAGCTAATGGAGCAGGACTCCAGGTACCCTCATCTAAATGAAGAGGTGGAACTAGCAGGTTTTTCCCTTTCTGAAGTGTCTCTAATGCTTACATCTAATAGCCATTACCTCTGCTTTAAGGGGACCGAATGTGATTATGACCGTTGGAAAATAGGAAATAATTTGTCAAAGGGCTTGTACGGACAATCTGAGGACAGAATTTCAAGAGTTGGTACAAAACATAAATAGGAATCATGCTAAACACAGTTAACATTGTATTTATTATGATATTTATAATGTCTGGAAAGTTTATGGAAGAGTCTATGGAAATTCATGGTTAAGGTTTGAGAATCCTATATGGGCCATTCTACAGAATTGGTCCAAACTGCTGTCCCACAACCAAAAAACACATTTAATACACATTTAAGTATTCAAATCTTGAATGTTTACTAAGAACCTTCTATTATCTATTGAAACCCACAATAATATTTAAAGTATTAGTAAGCTTAATATATGTATAAAAGCATCATTTATTGGGTACTTTCAATTGGGAGGTGGCTGTCCTGAACCCTAACCCCTAAATTTCAACTTATGAAAATGATATTGAAATATTTTTTGTATTTTTTTCCATTGTTGTTTTTAAAAGTATCTTGTTGATTCTTTTAAAAAGTGAAGTTCAAAAAAAAAAAGTATATTTTCTTTGTAAATTATAAAACTTTATGTAAAAAAAAATGTGTCCCGCATTTTCATGTCACTACCGAAACAGTGTATGTTTTAGTCTAATGGCCGAAACTACATCCCTAAACTTATGATCAGGAAATATTTACGTGTCACTCTCTCTCATAGCTACATGGTGAGTAGATAGGTCCCATAATTTTGAGGTAAATGTGTTCAAAAGTCTGAAAAATCTGTGTGTAACTTTAAGGAACGTCACTACCGAACACCTTTTTTCTGCAATTAAGCACACATTTTTGGGAGTTATTCCATAACATTTAGTTTTTATATGTATACCACTGTTCAGAACTGTGCTAGCTAACCATGCGCTGATTAGCATCCTTGAGCTAGGTTCAAGAGTATCTAAAATTGTCACTACCGACACATTTGGTGGAGTTTCGGTAGTGACATCTTTGGGGTTTTTTTGGGTGTTATCCCATAGAATTGTCACTACCGAAACAGTCACGAACGAAACATGTTATCACTGTTTCGGTAGTGACAAAAGGGAACTCATAATCCTCATATTTGGGGGAAATAAACACAATTTGAGTACACATTGTATTTTAGTACGTTTTAGTAGTGTTATAGTATGCAAGTTAGAATTCGGTAATGAGATGTGGTTGTTACCAAAGCATTACTGTCACTACCGAAAATGTGCTGTCACTACCGAAACATAGGATGTTTTGTCAAAAACAAAGTATACTGAATGATCAACTAAGATGTTTTGATAGTTTTTGGTTCAATGTATATTCAAACTAATGAATCCTTAACTTTGAAACCAGTATTATGAACTTTTTGCCTTTTACAAAGAAAAATTGGATTCAAAATACAACAAATCTCACACATTAAATTACACTTTAAATATTGTTAAAAACGTAATTGTTATTGATTTACCTCTGAAAAAAATTTAATAAAATAGCAAAAATATATATATATTTACAATGTAGATTTAAGCAAAATCTTAAAAGGTCAATATAACCCTTCTAATTAAATTATTATTACTGTGTTTCGGTAGTGACAAATTTGGGGAGAGGACAAATATTCCAAAACGTTCTGAAAATATAATATGAGAAGTAACTGCACAATTACTAAATGTGTACCTTGGATATTATACAATTTCCATACATACTAATTTTTTGGAAAAATACTTTTTTTTCCCAAGACGTTTCCAACTCTGACTTTGCACCAATCCTGTAGAATGGCCCATATAATAAAACAGGAAAGAATAAAAATGTTTAGTTTAGAGTGTGTTTAAAAGCTAAAGCTCTTTTTTTTCTCCATAGGCCGTCCTTCAATTATATAACAGTGTCCTTTAGATCCCTTTGGGATTCTGTAACAACAACAGCAGAAGAATCGTCTCATAAACAAGTTTTTATCTGTCAGACAAGATGGCACAGTCCTTCTCTCTGAACTCACAACAGTCCTCTGAAGCCTCTTCCTGGCAAACAGGGCACGATGCAACACCTTTCCTTTCCATCGTAACATTCGCTCACAATGCAGGGATGGCAGCGCAGGACCCTCAGGATAGGACGTAACCGTTTTCAACACTTCCTCCAGCTTTGGGCCATAGAAGTGGTTTTTGCGTGTTTTTAGAGAGCGGGACGGCGGGGAGGGGTGAGACTGAAAACAAACGGACCCACTCGGACGCTTTGATCTTCGTTTCCTGCCAATTATTTACGGCTGTTTCTCACGAATCTTTTTTTCGCTCTCTTGCGCTTGATTGTGGCTCGCTTCCCTCACTTTTCACCCTCGAACACAATACGATTTCTCTTTAAAAGTTTCTGGCAGGAAGCTATAAAAACACCTCAGTTGCTGCTATTATTTGAATGGAATATAAAGTAGCTCCCAGCGGAATATTGTGCTTTAGATGTTTGATAACCCACTATAAATATGTATCATACATTAATATGTAAACATGTATTATGGTTATTCCTTACATCATGGGATATTTTTGAGTAAACATGAAATAAAACTAAACAACAAAAACAATTAATAATAAAAGAATTTAATATAATTATTATAATAATTAAATAATATAAATAAATAAATAAATAAATAACAATAAAAATACAAGTAGATATAAACATTTAAAAATAAAAAAGAATGAATTATTATAAGTAATAATTAAATAGGTATAAAAATAAAATAAAAATAATTTAGGAATAAATAAATAAATAACAATAATAAAAAGTACAAGTTGATATAAAAATTATAAAATAAAAGGTATTAAAAGAATTAATTATTATAAGTAATAATTAAAATAATTAAAGAAATAATTAAATGATTAAATAACAATACAAATTAAATAAATATAAAAATAAAATAAAAATAATTTAGTAATTTAGAAATAAATAATTAAAATAAATAAACAATAAAAAAATAAATGACAATAATAAAAAATATAAGTAGATAATAATATTAATAAAAATAATAATTGAAAAATATACAAAGTATGTAAAATATTTTTATTATAAATATTAATTAAAATAAATAATACACAAATAACAATAATTAATCATTAATTTTAAGGTGTATTTATGTTTCCTTTATTAAAAATTGTATTTATTTAAAAAAAAATTTAAAATTAAAATTAGTTGTTAATTAATAAACAATTAATAAAAAAAATCATTTAAAAATGATCTTCCAAATCTTACGATGTGTGGGCTATTGTGTAATATTAATTTTAATATTATATAATATAATATACAACATCCAATCAAATCCTGAAGGATGAAATACATTATTTCTCATGGAATATCCTGCTTCACTCTGAATATCGTCACATTACTAAAGTAAAATGGGTTGCAAATAGCAATTCACATTGCTATTTAAACTAAAATTGCAAGGTAAAATTAAATGGCTAAAAAATCCAGTAATCTGCAAAACAACACAACGATTTGACTTTAATAAGCTGTCCGGCATCCTAACTATCATGTCAACATAAAATTCAGTCAAATATATCCTCGCATTAGCATCCAAAATGCATTGTTTATTCAAAAAATTAATTCTAACCTTCATCACCAAGTGTTTTTTGCTGAACTTTGCTGAACAGCCATGGAGGGGTATGAAAAGAATTATAAAGGGGCAGGGCAATCGGTAGCAGGACCTCCAGAGAGGGGCCATTAATCTGAGGCCTCCTGTCGCACCCCGTAGCCTGACCGGCGTGACCACAGGCCCGTTCCCTTGACCCACGCACTGCAGAGATCTGCTGAAGAGGCAGCTGCTAAAATGGCCATTTTGGAGAAAAACAAGAATGATTGTGGCCTGTGTTGCTGGAGCAAAGCAAAAGGATGTCATTTAAGACCCCCACTGCTGAGGGGTAACCCTTAACTTTCCTCTAGTCTCCAAAAGCATGGTTTTTGGGTATTGCTGAGGAGTGAGTATGTGCATCAGAGCATGCTCTTACTTGTGTGTGTGTGTGTGTGTGTGTGTATATTCTTAGGAAACATACATACCGGTTACATATATACCATGAATGCACATCTCTGGTTAAGAGTGTCTACCAAAAGAACAAACATAAATGTAAGTTTCTATATCATGCAATGCATTTTGAAATATTCTGGTATTTATTTTCAAGATAATTGTGGTCAATTACACAATCAAATTTTAATTTCTGTTAATTATTGACAGTATGAATTATTGAAAAGATTTATAAAACGTTTGTCTGAGATGCGTAGATTCACCATGGTCAAAAATTCAATTAAATTATGAAGTGAAATGATTTAATTATGATTATTTATTTCACAGCCCAGTACGTGTACACAATATTAATTTCAATACATTTTCAAATGTATATTACACACACGCACTACTCCTTGGTAACATATATAAGAATTAAATATAATATCTTATACTATGCAATGCATTTTGAAATATTTTGAAGACAAAGAGATCTACTTTCTGAGACATGGCCTTGACTGACTCTGTGAATTGAATCTATGAATATAAATACTATAAATAATACTGTACTATAAATAATAATGCTTAAATTAATAAACACATTAATTAATACACACACATTCATATAAATATGAATTTTTAAATCCAGCAATTAGATGATTAAATTATTGTTTATCAGACATTCAACCAAGAAAAAAAAATTAACTACCAGCTACAAAACTGTATTTTGCGTTATTTAACTAAAAGTATTTAAATGTAGAAATTAAATACATTTAGAAATATATATTTTAAATATCATTTATAAAAAATATATTACAATATAAAACATTTAAATATTTTATATTTAATATTGAAATAATTTTGGTCCAACAAAATGGGATTTGTTCAGCAATTAGATTATTAGATTATTGTTCAGGAGATATTCAACCACACTTTTTGTCACATCTACCAACTACACATCTGGCATTATTTAAAAAAAAAAGTCTAATGTCTAAATGGCTAAATACAATTTGAAATATATACTTTACAACTATTAATAAATAATATAAATGATTTTTTTAAATAAAACATTTCAATATTATTATAATAATATTTATAGTAATATTTAATATAAAAAATATTTTTGTCCAACAAAATGGGATCTGCATTATTGTATTATTTTACATTTTTTAGGATTATGTTAATAAAACATTTATATGCAATATATATATATATATGATTGTTAAATGCAAAAACCTTCATTCTTTAGATTTAGCCTCCCAGTTTCAATCACCTGTCATCCATCAACAGACCAAATCCTCATTCATTCATTTCTTTCCGCTCATATTAGTGTGTTATGCCTATTCCAGCAGAAGATGGCCAGTGTTTGGGGGGGAATGAAAGATGAAAGGCGTGTGGGGGCTTCGGCCGAGACGTGTTGTGTTTGGAGGGAGCAGTTGGGAGTCTGATGACAGAACGGTCTTTGGGAATTTAAGAGTAGCTTGGAGTGCGCTTTTCCCTTTGGATGACGGCTCCAGGAAGAAAGGCTTCTCTTTTCAAAGGCTCTGGCTTTATTTATATTACACATTTTCATCGAAGGGCTCTTTCAGAGGCAGACGGATTTTTTCAGTTGCCCGCGTTTATGTTTTATCACCGACCGTATGTTTGTTTCCGGATGAGCGGCCTTTATTTCTTCACAACTGTCCGACAGGAAACAAATATGCAGCAGAATTGGGTTCTTCTCTCACGTACACTCTTGTGAACAGTAAACACTGATTAGCTCCAGTCACAGCCCATCCGTCATTAGCCATTATTAGCTCAAGACGGCTAAATGATAAATTAACTGTCATTCAAAGCAGCCACATCATTTAGGACTGTTTCATTGCTGACAAACAACAGTGTCATGTGACCGTCGCCCCCAACGGGACAAGAAAAAAATCAAAGCGAGGGGCGTTCACCTGTTACCTGTCAGTTCAATGAAGTGCAGAACGAAAGGCCTGATAAGTTACTGTGCTTCAAATCACTCCTGCCCTCCGCTGTTGTCCTGCTAAGACTGATGAGCAGCAGTGTGTAATTGAACCATGTAGCACGTCAAAACAGGAAATGAGGTCAGAGGAAATTAGTAATATGTGGAAGTCTGGTCGCTACTCTTCATTAGAGAGGCAAGCAGGGTAAAAGAACTACTTTATTTATTTATTTATATATATATATATATATATATATATATACAGTGGGTACGGTAAGTATTCAGACATTTTGGATTATTAAATTATGAGACTTTTAGATTATTCTTCATCAGACACCAGGGAACAAAATTAAATTTTTGTCAAAGCCTGGTGAATTAATAAATACTTTGCATTACTTTAGGAGTATTTTAGGAGTAACTAAAAATTAAATGTTTTTATATGTGAATATTTAGTTATATAAATGTAACATAATGAAATATATAACATTTAAATATTAAATATTTTAAATCTATATTTAATAAAAGAAAAAATCCAACAAAATGGGATTTGTCTGTAATTTTTTTGTGATTTTTGTAATATATATTTATATATCTGTTGAAAGTCATTGTGTAATCATATATATGAGATGAGCTCGTCTCCAAAAATGGAGTGAAAATTTCAGATTAACTTCCACTGAGCCAAAAGTTGTTGTTGCGACAGATATTTTCTGTCGTATGTCACGATTTGATTTGCTCTCATTGCGTACATCAGCAAAGCTCAAGCAACTTGAGCCCTGTATTATACTGCAGTTCCTAATAAACTGAGCTTCATTTACTCACCGAAGACAGTTTTCACTCACATTTGCCACTAGGAGAGCGTTCATTTTAGACCCCAGATGCAAGTAACACTGTATAAAGTGTGAAAAACTTGCATGATTATAGGAATCTTGATCCAGTTGGTGTCCTTCACAACTGCGCAGGTCAAAGGTCAGCCTTTCTTCAGCCAATGAGGAAACCAGAATGAAATAAAAAGTTTGCTGTACATTCAGACTTCAGAGCCTCCGAACAGCCGTTTTCCCCGGCCGTCAATTAATTAATTAGGAAAAGGTGTCATTTGTACGGGACTCTTGAGAAATCAAGGGCAAGAAAACTCTTTTTCTCTCTCTCTCTCTCTCGCCGTCATGTTGTTCTTCTTGTCAGTGCTTCATTAATTTTCTCGGGGTAAATCACGTCAAGAGTGCGCATGTGGAAGCTGTCAGGGTGTAGATGTATCTCTTCATCACCTCGGGGAGCGTGTGTCTGAAGCGGGGCCCGTGGGTAATCTTGACGGGGCGTGGACGGAGCCTTGTAAACAAGATGCTAATGTCTGATAAGAAAAGCTGATGCCTAATGACAAATTGCTAATAACGGCAGGAGACTGCAGAGAGCGAGAAAGTGTATTGATTATCCTTATTACCCAAAGCATTCGTCTCGGGAGGAGGAGGGAAATTAGCCTGCGCCTGCCCCCGATGACGGACTGATTGCTCTGGGGGCCCTGAATAGGACAAATGCGTTCGCACAAAAACACATAAAGCTCAACCCTCTGCCTGCAGGAAGATGAGAAGTGAAAATATCCCTGCGGTTTTGTTGAGAAGCCCTTGTGAAAAAGAAGTGCGCTTTCGTAGCGTACTTCAAATCTTTTTTTTTCTTTTCTTTTTTTTTTTGCAAATAATATAATGTTAATTAAATAAAATTAAATTGTACTTAGAGTCAATTTCATGACTGCTTTTAAAAAGTGCACATTGTAATAATGACAAAATGAAAAGGTTTACTTTGAAGTACATTTTAAATCATGTTTTAATAAGCTTTTGTTGCGCTTTAATGATGTGCACTTATTTTACTGTGTTGACGAACATACTAAAACACAAACACTTGATTATAATTTTGACTGTACTTTGTTATTCAATATTACAGTATCTGTATATTTAATTACAATATCTAGAGTAGATATGCTTCAAATACAGATTACTGGAATATGTTTAGCAAGAAAATATTATGTTTTTCATATTTATAAATACTATTAATTAGATTTAATATTTATTTTTAATATTAATATTTATTATTTAAATCATTTTTGTCCAACTTGTGTGTGTGTGTGTTAAATATATATTTCATTAAATTTCATATAATCAAATGTATAACATTTTAATATAAAATATATACTACAACATATACATATATACAACGTGGTTTATATGTGTGTATATATACATACAACGTGATTTGTCTAGCCATTTTTCTATATTTATATATGTTAATTTTTATTTAGTTATTAATATTATAAACTATATTTAAAATTAATTTTTTTAAGTAATATTTGATTTTTGTCCATTAAAGGGATTTGTATTATTGAATTATTTTGCATTATTATATATTTCGATATACTTAAGTCCTACTTAAAATGGTTTAAAAAAAACACTCTTAAACTCAACTAACTGCATTTTATATAAATTTAAACTATAATAATTTTTCATTTAATTGTAACTAACATGCAATTGTGTCCAAAAGCATTACATTACAAGTATATTCTTCATAAATATAAGTATAAAAGTATGTTATTTCCGTAATAAGTACTCTTTTTAAAAGTATGCTAGCTATAAGTGCTTCTTCTTCAGAAGGGAAAGTGTCATTGCATCAGGAATCAAAGAGAGAGAGGGTTTGTCTTGTCTGTCTCGCCACCACATCTAAGAAAGCTTGACTTTCCTGGGTACGTGCCACTCTTACTCATAAACCCTGGTTGGAAAATACTTCTAGTTAATGGTGACCACCCTGAGAAGTCTTGGACATAGATTCAATAAATTTTGCATTAATTTTCAGTTTCGAAGTTGGTGTTCTGGTGAGACTTGGTCGCTCAACCATATCAAGTTTCTCAGGTATCTGCACGAGATGGGGAAAAAAGGCTTTTTTTGATGGTTAATCCACAATTACTTTTTTTTTTGTCTGAAGTGCTGACTTCTCCAGAGAGGACCGGAGAGGGCTGTCTAGGTCACCGGAGGACTGCCCATCTAAGCAGCGCAAAAAATGAGGTCACTCTTTTCTGCTGTTTCGCCAAAATCCATCCTGGGTCGAGCCGGAGACATGGGGATCCAAACCTGCTTTTGTTTCAGGGACGCATTGTGTGGAAGTGGAGATGCAAGACAAGAAAACTTCTTTTTAAGATTAAAATCATTAGTTAGGACACGTTTTAGTCACTTGTTCCCAAGGCCTACATGACCGTGTCTGTTTAGATCATTTACATGTAATGTTATATTGTAACTTTATTCATTTAAAACTAAAACTAGCATCCCTTATGAAAATTAACCCTGGTTTTACTACAAATAAAACCAAAAACCATGGTTACTATAGTTAAACCACAAATTAGCCATGGTTTTGCTAAACTAACAATAGTTTAACCACGGTATTTGTAATAAAACTGTGATTATGGTAATCAATACACCAAAAAGAAACACTGGTTACTACACTTTTACTATAGTACAATCATGGCTAATCTCATGTTTATAATATAATATAATATAATATAATATTAGGGTTATTTATTTATTTATGTATTTATTTATTTATTAAGCATTTCAGATGAAACTGGCATGATATGATCCATGTTTACAAAATAATGTAAATTAATGCCTAATATAATGCATTAAAAGTTATTTTACTTTACTTAAGTTTAAGTTTACGTTACTTTAAGTTATTACAAGTAAATTAAACTATTTTTCAGCAAATAGTCCTTGAACCTGCATGTGTTGATTCACATTAAGATATTTCGTAATGTTTTATTGTAACTTGTTTTTGTTGCAACTGGCATGATATATTTACAATATAATATAGGCTAATATAATATAATATAATATCATATCATATCATATCATATAAAAGGGTTATGTTATTTATATGTAACATAGTTTATTGATTGATTGATTGATTTATTAAGCATTTCAACTGAAACTGGCATGATATGAGCCATGTTTACGATATATAATATAATATAATACCTTAAAAGTTACTTTATTAAGTAAATTAAGCCATTTTCACAAATAGCCCTTAGGAAGATTAACCATGGTTTTACTATAAATATATTTTAAAAAACATGGTCACTAAAGTTGGTATTTGTAGTAAAACTGTGGTTATACAAATGGTATGCCAAAAAACATGGTTACCACACTTTTACAATAGTAACACCATAGTTGATTTTCGTAAGGGAGTCCCTGAACCATTAATTCACATAAGCTTTGTTTCTTTTCTATTTATTGATCTTTCTTATGTGCTTTATTCATGTTATTCAACATATTCAGTTGAGATGATCTCTCTTCCTCTGAACAGCTTCGGTTTGTTCCAGCCTCATCTGGGGTTTGGACTGTAATAATGGCGCCTAATCGATAACCATATTTGTCTTACAGTAAACGTGCTAAAATATTTATGAATTATTTGATTCCCCGCTCAAAATAAAGCAAACTCGTCTGAACCGCGTCGTAGAGGTCAGCGTAATGAATAGCTTTATTGAAATCAACTGATAATGTTAACCGCGGAAGGAAAGTAGAAATGGGCGAGTGAATCAATTGGACTGCATTATCCCGCGCCGCAGCGCACTTAACGAGCCTGTTGGCGTAAAGTGGTCCGCGCATGCGCGCTGTGAGAGTCCTCCTCTCAGTGCACAGCTGGATCGTGAATGATGCGGCAAGACAGATGTATTGTGATGCGGTGAAGGTCAGGCCTTATTATGTGACTGCAGCTCGTGTCTGTTTAATCTCTACAGCTCCACAGCAACAATCCAATCAACCCCCACTACACACGACCCTCATTCATCACGACAAACCACTCTAATTCTGCCCTTTGGAGGGGATACTGAAGAGAAATGGTGAATATTGCATATAACATCGATTACCTACTTTTTTTTATAGATAGATAGATATTATATAATTATCATAGCTATCATTAATACAAATATGTTCTATAATTATAATGTATATTATAATCATTATTAGAAAGTTCACTCTAAAAAATGCTGGGTTGTTTCCACCCAATTTTGGGTCAAATATGGACTAACCCAACTTTTGGGTTAAAAATTTAATTAAAAAATGTAACCCAACAGCTGGGTTAGTCCATATTTGACCCAAAGTTGGGTTGAAACAACCCAGCATTTTTTAGAGTGTTGTTTCAGGGAGAGAGCAATTACTACATTTTGATTAAAGATGCAAATGGAGGCATATTTCGTATTATATGTAAAGTAGTGCTGTCAATCGATTAATTGCTATTAATCACATCCCAAATAAAAGTTTTCGTTTACATAATATATGTGCGTGTACTGTGTATATGTCACGATTCGTTGTGGGAGGAACGAGAGAGAAACGTGGAGTACAAGCAAAAGTCTTTAATCCAGGAATCACAGGGGATAATCCACAACAGGAACACGGGAAACACACAACATCCAACAAGTAGACCCGACAGAGGAGAAATCCACAGACAAGAACTTATAAACACAGGACAATTACCAATTTATTATGTATATATAAGTACACACACATACAATATATATTTCGAAAATATTTACATGTATTTACATGTGTATATTCATATTAATATAATTTATATTATATATAAATATATTTAAAATATAAACATAACATTTTTCTAAAAAATAAATACTTGCATGTGTGTGTATTTATAAATACATAATAAATAATCACAGTATAAACGCATATATTATGTAAACAAAAACTTTTATTTTGGATGCGATTGATCGTGATTAATCATTTGACAGCACTAATATGATGCAGATTAGAGGCATATTTAGTAATATATGGAATGCAATTAATTTTGTAATAATATAATTTATACAATTATTACTGTAATTATTATTAATAATAATGTAAGTATTATAATAGTTATATGTATATAATTGTTATATAATAATAATAATAAATTTATATTCACATATATACGTTTTTGTATAATAGTTATAATACATATATATTCATAGAATTACAATAGAATTATAATAAAAAATAGTATATATTCATAGTATATAGAATTGTGATAATAAAATATGATTTACATAATTACATGAATTATTACATAATGTAATTTATATAATTTATATAATAATATTTATGCACATAATTATTCTACCTATAATTAATAAATAATATATGTTATATAAATATAGTCATTATTATAAAAAAGTGGAAGAGCAAATACTACATTTTGATTATATAGAGATGCAGATTAGAGGCTTTTTTAATATTATCTGGAATAACATGCATGATATATGTCACGAATCCTGTCCATGGACTTCCGTTCAATCACCACCAGAGGTCACCCTTCCATTACATTGACTCTCGCACTACACAAACTGTTGCATGTCATCCCGGACTACATATCCCACCATCTTATAATGTTTTTGTATAATAATTATAATATATATTAATAGAATAATAATAATAAAATATAATTTATATAATTACATGAATTATGACATAATATAATTTATATAGCAATACATAAACACACATAATTATTCTAACTTTAATAACATTTTGACTATATAGAGATACAGATTAGAAGCATTTTTTTATTATTATCTGGAATAGCATGCATGAAATAATAATATAATGTATATAATGAATATAATAATTACTGTGTAACAGAAAATTTTCTAAATAGCCTACATTTGATTAATACCGTATTGTCCCGAATATAAGACGACCCTGATTATAAGACGACCCCCCCTTTTTCCAGATGTACCTTTTGGAAAAAGGCTTTTTAAAAACCAAATCTTGTTTTTTCTCAGTAAAACACATTTTGACTGTTTCTCAATATTTAATTACAGCTTCAGATGCATAATATTTTCATCTCCTTCAAGCAGGGTACACAAAAAGCACGTTGGACGGTTGTCGTGGTAATAAACGCCGTAATCAGCAACCGTTCGCGTGTCAGCGCTTAATGCGCAACTCCTATATGAAAAACATTTTAGGGGGCCCTTGGCTTTTGGGGGCCCAAGGCGGTCACCTACCTTTGCCTAATGGGTAAGTCCGCCCCTGAATAGTAGTCTACCAAAATCTTATTAACAGTAGAAGTTAAATCTTACTGTAGTCTTGAAATCTGGGTACTGTCTTATGTTTTAAAATCACAAAGGGAGTTTGGTGCCATCATGCTAACGTGACAGTCACGACTCATGCTGCTGTCGGTTTTCTTTTTTTTTTGTTTTTACTCGCAATCTTTACAACACGCATTACATTACGTATTTCATGGCACACTCGTTTTATGCGTATTTGGCGCCACCTATTGTTGTGGGTGTATTATTGACATGTCAAAGTCTAGACCCTGAATATAAGACGACCGCGTTTTTTCAGATGTATTTCCAAGAAAAAAATATCGTCTTATATTCAGGACAATACGGTAATTACCAAGTCAGTTTTATTTTTATTATTCGAAATAACATAAACTGATCAATCTTTCACATTAGAACAGTAACGAGCTTTAAGCAAATACATAGGCTCAGTTTTCATTCCGTTCTGACTTTAAGAACTTATAATAGAGTCAGCTGTTTATTATACATTTAAAATAGCTTTACAAGCCACCGTGAGGATAGGCTTTCCTTAGAAGAGATAT
The DNA here is from genome assembly GCF_001515625.1 of Sinocyclocheilus rhinocerous. NCBI lineage: Eukaryota > Metazoa > Chordata > Actinopteri > Cypriniformes > Cyprinidae > Sinocyclocheilus > Sinocyclocheilus rhinocerous. The sequence continues at coordinate 57,044 of NW_015655382.1, forward strand.
TTCAGCGTCTGTTTGCAATCAGCAGCTCAAGTCACTTAAATCATGTGATGTCATCTGGCGTTAAAAGCGCTCAACACGTGGGAGGTATTGAGGCGGGAAACATGTTGAACAAGCGCCTTCCTCGCAGTGGTCTAGGAAATGTGGGAACAGGATGGGCAGCCGACTGCCCCATCAAAACACTGTGGTCAGCCGCCACTTACGCTGCAGGCAGAAAATAAAGGAGGCCGCGGGGAACGCTCGAGGTGGCTCTGGGTTAAAAAAAAGCCTTTCGATAAGACGATTAACGCGCCACTGTTGTTGTTGAAACCATCCCAAGTCTGACCCTAAAACTTGGCCAGTCAGAGGCAATGGCTTTCTGTCTTTATTGACGCGGGTTTAGGGGTTTCTCTCCCGCCCAGCTGTGATATTAACTGAAAACGATTAAGCTGGGACCACACGGGCGGCCCTCGGACCAGGCTTCGCGATGCAGAGATGAAAAAGGGCAGTATTTTTAGGCCGAAAGATTTACTTCATCGTTGTAAAGCTCATTTAAGTGCCACCTATGTAGAAAATGATTTTGATATATATCGTTTGTAGCCAATTATGGAAAGGGAGAGTTTTTGGTGACGCCATATTAATCATGACTCCCGTGCACACCGAACATAGTGTTTCTCTTGTACTCAAAAATTATATGAGAGATCAGTGGCTTGACTTTGATTTTTGTTTTTAACTACAGTATAGCAATTCTCAATGTTCCTTTCGCATGCAAGTGTAAAAGTACATGATCGTTTAATGTTATTATTATTAAAATGAATTATAAATATAAATGTAAATTTAAAATTCTAAATTTTCACGTTACTTTATAAATAAGATATGTTCTTTATAATGTTCTTTAGAAAGGTCAAAAGGTCAAATGTTCTCTATGGCCTTCTTGAAGGTGTGACATTTAGTCTTTTTTTAAAGATGTTTTTATTTTTTATTAATTAAAATTAATTCTAAATTTAAATAAACTATTTGATATTGATTTTAAAGTTAATTTAAGTATAAATAAAAATTATTAATTATATTATTATTATTACAAATTATATTTTATAATTAAAATGTATTTAAAAAAACAGCAATGTCAAAATTGTGGGAGACACTAAAGGGAATACAATTTATTTACCAATTAATAAATAAATTAATAATAAATATCACAAAAAAACAAAGTAATTACATTGGTAATTTAAGTTAATATACATTTAAATAATATTTAGATATTATTTAAATGTAATAATAATCATATAAATTTAATATTTTCCTATTAGAAAAATCTGAATGAAAATAGATCATTTTACTAATGTGTATTATATAGAGAAGGATGTCACATCACAGACTATTAGGTGAGTTTCACCCACAGCAGATGTTAAGGCTTTCACACAGTAGAAATAAACACGACAACGGCCAGTAAAAAGCATGCCGCTTATAAGTCTTCATGTTCTGCGCGTCTCTGTTTAAATGAGTGCCGTAGTTTCGTCTATACTACTATGCAAACTCAAACACACGTGAAGCTCGGTGATTTCAGCGTCTGTGTCTCACTAAATGAGGACATGAACACATCTCTAGAGCCTCTCCGAGAGTCACTTCAGAGCTTTTCACCGTTTCAGTTGAAACACTTGATGACAAACGTGAAGAAATTTTAACATAAACATAATACTATGATGTACTTCTCAAAGTAATAATACTATTACTGATATTTTTTCATCCATGTTTTTATATCAAACATAAGGTTTTGTCGTGCAGCATCTTATTTGACAAAAAATATACAATGCAATGTTTTGTTGGAAAGTAATTGTTATATATTATCTTATATTTTAAGATTTTTTTTTTAAGATTGATTAAACTGTTAAAGTTTTATTAATGCATTTCATTTGACACAATTTTTGATGATAAATTTGTATTATTATAAAATACAAAATAAATTAAATTCATTTATAGATTTCATGGGGCCCTAAATTAAAAGGTGGCTTAAAAAAAGTTATGTTTACATTCATTCTCAAGGTCTAACAAACACGTGGAAAGCATTTCCTTTCATATTAATAGTAAATGAATATTGTGATAAATATTGATATAGCATGATATGGAAAAAAATATTGTCATAATATTTCTGGCCATATCGCCCAGCCCTAATTTTTAAATTTATCATGAAAAGTACTGAAAATTAAAATGGAAAAAAAAGAGGATAAGAAAAAATAAAATAAAATACAGATTCAATAATTAAAATTGCACATACTACATATAAACAAGTCTCGATAAAATGAAAAACAGAATAAATTTAAAAATTTATTTTAAAGTGCATTAATGGAATAAAGCAGCTGTCAGCTGTGATAGGACAGGGCATAAATTGGGCTAGTTTTTGTAAGCTTTGGGCTGGAAATTTTTCTGGGACCTGGCAACCCTGAACACATCAACATAGGCCCCGCCCACCGTCAGTCAGCCACTAATGGCTGACGCATGATCACGAGTCAAAAGCAAATAGAAATTACAATCACTGCCACTATCTTGTACCTTGTCTACACTGGATACAGTATACAGATGTGCATTCGCTTTCTGACACAGTCCACTCGCTCGAGTTTGTCGTCAATACAAATGGAGTGAAAGAACGTTCGCTTTGACGCGTTTGGTTTAAACAGAAGGTTTCCTAGCGTAAGGAACAAGTGGATAGTTTATTTTTAATGACACCCCGGATTGTGTCAGAGGATTGATCAGAGCATTTTGTTTTGTAAATAAGGCACAATGTCATGGAGAGTCACAAAGAAATATTTGTTGAAAGATGAAGTGGTCCTATATCTGACTGCAGCTTCCTCACAAACTGTAAGTAAATGATTTCATAATGTTTTGTGTGGAAATTACCGTTTTTTAAAAATTATAATTATTATTATGTTGTCAAAACACTCAAAACATGCAATAGCGAGGGGGCGTTGATAGGCCTACTGTTTCCGATGCAATGACGTTAGCCAATCATAACAGTGGCTGATCCTGAAAGAAGCCTTAAAGGATACGCCCCTTAAAAGGATAGTTCACCGAAAAATGAAAATTAGCTCATTACTTACTCACCCTCAAGCCATCCTAGGCGTATATGACTTCCTTCTTTCAGATGAATGCAGTCTGAGTTATATTAAAAATTGTCTTTGATCTTCCAAGCTGTTTAATGGCACTCAGCGGGTGTTGCAGTTCATATCAAAACGTAATAATAATTTTAACGTAGCTTGCGCTCACTGTTGTAAATGGAAGCTGTTCCGGGAGCATGACGTATGAGGTCAGCGCTGCGCATGCGCCGGTGAGTCTCGTGAAAACCAACGTTTGTTAACAGGAGCAAAGAAAGCAAAGTTTCCTTACTTTAGCAAAGGAAAACCAGTCTCCTCTTGGCTTATATCGAAATCCTCCAACATTCTTCTTTACTGATAGCTACCACTAAATATTGTAGAAACTTAATTTTGCTGTAAAGTTGCTTTGCAACGATTTGTATCGTGAAAAGCGCTATACAAATAAATAAACTTGAATTGAACACCTAGGAGGACTTGAGGGTGAGTAATTCATGGGCTAAATTTCATTTTTGGGTGAACTAACCCTTTAAAAACAGCCAGTTTCTGAGAAGTTCAGAATGATGGTTGAAAATAATATTTTTTCCACATATTAATAAGTTTTTTGTGCAAAAAACTTAATTAACATTACAAGTAAACCTCAAAGAACATATTAAAATTAAAATAAAAAATCCATGTCATGACCCCTTTAATTTAAACATTTACATATTTAAACATTATTAAAATATATATATTAATTAAATAGCCTTCCTGAATGGGTGAAGACTGGACTGATTTGTATCGTTGTATTTGCATATGTAGTGATCGAGCTCTGCACGCAAGTGTAACGCCAACAGATGTTTACAAACACAAGCTTCTTTCCTGCTTCTGGTTGCTACGCGACACTTTCTGGCCTATCTGCTTCCTCTCTCCGGACTATGGCTCATTTCCGTACGACGGTGCAAAAATAGCCGAGCCCTCTGCACCCGTCCATGTTGTTTCTTCCTCTCTGCGCTCCACGACATCGATCAAGCCTGTTCCTGGGCTTCCTATCTCTTCCTGCGGCTGACAGAAACGAAGAACCAGTCGACTTTTGACCTCGTTTGATTTTTACCCGCCATTTCACCTGTTGAGGCGATGATTTCTTCGTAGAAACCTTTCTCTTCTATACTGTATACTAGACGTGTTCCTTCATGTTCGCTTGAGGGAAACACGACACCCTAAATATACCGTATAAGAATATCTGCCTCAGCACTCCACGTTAAATAAGTCCATGTGGGCCTCCTTTGCGATTTCAAGCCTTTATTTTGAATCCGGCTCCTGCCAAGTCTGTCTTGTTGTCTCTAAATGTGTTAGTCCTCGCTTCTGATTAATGTCGCTCTCCTCCACAAGATGATGTTTGAAACATGGTAATCAAGACATAATCCCCAAATCCCTGTGTGGTCAACACGACCGAATCTGGACTTTCTCATCGGCCTTTTTTCACGAAACCTCTTGGAAACGAGGGGAGGCATGGAGCGGAGCCATGCCAGGTTCTGCAAACTGTGGCATATGCACTTTTTCCCAAGCCACAGCTCGAGCGGTGCCGATTAATTTCCACTTCTGTATTTTTGCAGAAGGAGAAGGTAATAAACTCCTGCGACCGGTTTCAGTATAGACGAAACCATGCAAAATATACACGTCTTTGTTATTGTAAGTGGCAGTGTTTTGCTAAGCAAATTGTCCGTGAAGGTTCTTGATCATCCATCTGATTCATTGTTATTATCTAAATTTAGAATTTGCATTCAAATGACTTCGAAGGAGAAATATACTTTCAAACATTTGCACGACGTTAGCCTTTTTTACAAGGTGCACATCTCCTCTAAGGAAGCTCAAATATCTCTGGTGAACACAGTTGTTTGCCTTGTTGGTTTGCTCCGCAAATATTTCCTGAGGAAAACAGACCGGTTTAAATTTGCTCCAAACTCCTTTTCCCGTAAAACTCAACTTGAGCTGACAATAAAAAATCTCAAGCTGAATTTTAGTATCACACTACAGAAGCAGTTAGAAATGCAGCGGTGTGTGATATAAAAATATTATGGAACTTTAAAGAGGATGTATTCATTTACAACATTAATACACTTCAGTTCAAAATATATAATGAAAGTGTTATATTTTACAAGTCTCTCTGCAATTCAGGTCGGTATTAAAAAATTGTAGTCTGGATTCGGTATACTTGATTCAATGTTTGATTTAAAGTATATTTAAGTATATTGACCAGCTGAGTGTACATTATTCCTTTTTTTTAATTTTTTTTATTTATTAATTGTTATTCACAGGGGATACAGTCATAGCAATAAATTACATACACAACCAGTGTCTTCATTTTTAAAATAAATGATTTATTTATTTAATGATTTATTTATTTATTATTTATAATATATATTTCTATTATATTTAATATTATTGTGCTATTACACATTATTATTATTATTATTATTGTTGTTGTTGTTGTTGTTGAAAATAAAAGTATAATAATAATAATAATAATAATAATGATAATGATAATGATAATAATAGAATCAACATTAAAATAATATTTATTTATTATTTGTCTTCATTTTTTAAATAATATTTCTTATTTTTATTTATATTTAAAATAATTTGCCACATTACACATACACATTATTATTATTATTATTATTAAAAATAAAAATAGTATAATAATAATTATAATAACAATAATAATTTATTGTGAGAAATTAAAACAAATAATAAAGAATATGACTTTTAATGTAGATTCAAATGAATCTGTATTTAAATATTAAAAACAATCTGTCAAATACATATTGAATGAAAATGTCCACTTATGCAAACAGCTTGAGCAGTCGGGTCAAATGTTCTCTGTGGACGGAGCACTGATATAAGTCCTGGGACGTCAGAAGTAAGGGGGATAAGAGGAGGTTTTGAAGGGGTGGAGACCAGACTGCGATGGCATCTTGCTCTCAGAAGATTCATCAATGTCTTTCCAAGCTCCAGAGAGCGGACATGCTGACTTGTTTTATGTGGGAAGGGCTTGGCAGGCCGGAGGGGGCTTGCGGTCTGATTGTAAAACATGGAAGAGGAACATGTTAAACATATTGATACAGTCATGTCAGGAAATCCCATGACCCACCACCTCCTTAGTTTCCGCTCCAGTTTCCATTAGCGTAGGCAACTGAAAAAAAAACGTACAAATAAATAAATAAATATCAGGATGATAACTGAACATCAGATTTCTTTGTTTTACAGTTTTAAATCCCTCAAGTCAGCACTAAGCATCTGTAACACTGCCATATCGTGTGATCACAGGAGGTTTGCGTATGCAGTCAAAGATTTTAAGGGGAGGACACACACACACACACATTAAGTGTTATTTTAATTATACTGTTAATTTTGTATTTATTTTATTTAGTGTATATATTTATATTATAAACACATACATATTCAAATGAACATACAGGGGATCCAAAAATCTGAGACTACCAGTGTAAATGCTAAAAATATGCATTTTAATTTAATGTTCATAACATTTTTATATTTCATTTTCATTGCAATATGTGTGTATCTAAACTTAAATTTTAAAATACTTATACATTATACTACAATAATATTTAATTGAACATATTTTATTGCTCATATTATAAAATGCATTATTAATGTATTTTAGTTACTCTAAGAAATAAAACATATAGTAAGGGACAAAAGATCTTGAACCACTAGTAAAAATGCACTGAATTTGCATTTTTTATGTATTATTTAAATATATTTATTACATTTATTTAATCTATTTTATTCTCTCTTTTTCTTTGCGTGTGTGTATATGTACATTCTTAATTGTTATATTAATTATACTGTTCATTTTTGTATTTATTTTATTCAGTGTATATATTTATATTATAAACACATACATATTAATCAAAACTTGTATATTAATTAAATATTGCACTGTATTAATATTTTATTTTTGTTTATTTTAAGAAATACAGGGGATCCAAAAGTCTGAGATCACCAGAGAAAACACTTCGAATTTGCTTTTTCAATTTAATATTTATAATATTTTTTATATATTTTTCAATTCAA
>NW_015655382.1:66229-71372 GCF_001515625.1 Sinocyclocheilus rhinocerous
AAGTATAATAATAATAATAATAATAATAATGATAATGATAATGATAATAATAGAATCAACATTAAAATAATATTTATTTATTATTTGTCTTCATTTTTTAAATAATATTTCTTATTTTTATTTATATTTAAAATAATTTGCCACATTACACATACACATTATTATTATTATTATTATTAAAAATAAAAATAGTATAATAATAATTATAATAACAATAATAATTTATTGTGAGAAATTAAAACAAATAATAAAGAATATGACTTTTAATGTAGATTCAAATGAATCTGTATTTAAATATTAAAAACAATCTGTCAAATACATATTGAATGAAAATGTCCACTTATGCAAACAGCTTGAGCAGTCGGGTCAAATGTTCTCTGTGGACGGAGCACTGATATAAGTCCTGGGACGTCAGAAGTAAGGGGGATAAGAGGAGGTTTTGAAGGGGTGGAGACCAGACTGCGATGGCATCTTGCTCTCAGAAGATTCATCAATGTCTTTCCAAGCTCCAGAGAGCGGACATGCTGACTTGTTTTATGTGGGAAGGGCTTGGCAGGCCGGAGGGGGCTTGCGGTCTGATTGTAAAACATGGAAGAGGAACATGTTAAACATATTGATACAGTCATGTCAGGAAATCCCATGACCCACCACCTCCTTAGTTTCCGCTCTAGTTTCCATTAGCGTAGGCCATTATAGTCTGTCTGGGTTTGCCTCGCTTGGAAAAAACAGCGTGTCGCAGCCAGGTGACTTCGGAAAGAAAAATCCTCATTAAAATCAAAAGAGGAAAATATGTCATTCTTTAAAAACAAATTCTCTAGTTCTAATATAGCTCTGCATATTAGATCAAAGGGGACAAATTCTCGTTCAGAGCAGGATGCTGCTATATAGTCCCCATCAATCAAAAGAGGTCTGACTGGAGACTATAGAGCCTTGATGAGACGGAGAGAACCTGAAAGAAAGCACTTTAAGCGGTGTACCTGTGCTTCAGGAGTCTGCTAGAGTCAAGGTAAAGGGCCCATTACTGCGCTGCCTATTTCTTGGACGTCAGTTGATATCATAGCCTTTGAAGGATGATTCAATTTCTGCCCACTAGATCTGTTTTCCCAATTTCTGCCCTGATTTCTAGTGAGATTTGGCTGCACAAAAAGTTACTTGGATCCAACAAAGAATTTCATCTGTGATATTCTCAGAATTAAACATACAGTAAGGGACCAAAAGTCTTAAACCACTAGTAAAATGCATTGAATTTGCATTTTTATTGTAATATTTTGATTGCATAAATTAAATATATTTATTATTATTTTTTAATTCTCTCTTTCTTTGTGTGTGTGTGTCCATCAGATTTCTTTGTTTTACAGTTTTAAATCCCTCAAGTCAGCACTAAGCATCTGTAACACTGCCATATCGTGTGATCACAGGAGGTTTGCGTATGCAGTCAAAGATTTTAAGGGGAGGATATCGGTGTGACCCTCGGGGGCCATGTACAGCTGAACAGGCTGTCCCTCTTCCTGTTTGGAGCCATTTATCTTGTCCAGTGTTATCGGCCGCGTCTGTGTCGTTTTACTACATTCTTACAAATGTAACACACAAACCAAATTACAGCCTTCCACCGCATACAATATACCAAACTACTCGAGCAACCGAAAGCAGCATCAGCTCTCCCCAAAACTAGTTTCCAATGTCACCAGCTTTGATGGATAGGTTCCCATTGGTGTCCCGTGGGTTACGGAGGGGGAAGAGCCGGCCCCGGTCTGCTTAGGTCTCTCAGCAGAGAGCCGAACACAATGGAGGACAACCCTCGTGTCTACGCTATGGTCTGTACGAGTGCATGTGGCATTCGCAGGAAGCCAAGACTACAGGGTGTGGGGCCGCGCTCTCTGCAAAGATCCGATTTCCACATTCTTCCCTTCTGCCACACCTAACTCCTTAATTGTCTGGCCACAGACAAAGTATTTTGAGACCACACCATCGCGAGCCAGTTCTGGATGTTTCGTTTGGGCCAGAACCAGAAGGTTTGGTCGAGATCGGTCGGGGTTTGCGTGCAGCCCTTCTCAGGAGGAGGGAAAGCAAATGGAATTATTCGGGAATTCGTGGCAGCGACTGAGAAGAACGTTGATGCTAAAAACACGGCATTATTCCGACATTGATATCAGTGCATTGTGTAAGATCGTCTTTTCATATCAAATTCAAATCAATGCGTTGGTTACATCAGATAAAAAGATTGTAGACGTCGCCGCATACATCTTGCATGAGGAAGCCTTGGCAGCTTTCCGATTGCTTTCCTTTCATGTCTTTTTTTCCCCGCTCCGCTTGTTTCTGATCAATAAAGGTCTATTTTCTCCCACACAAGGTTTCCCATTCAATACATCTGCCAGGGGTTTTAAAAACATAGAAGCATGATCCATTTATTATTGGCCGTTACCGTGATCGATCTTCCTAGATTCCTGCCATTGAGAACGAGTTTTGTTTATTTTGTTTATACGCCTGCCATTGGTGGACGGCAAGTCAATCAAATCTTGCAAGGCGTGCAATTGGCCAGCGCACATGCCAATGAAAGCGTGTTTGCGTTTAGTCCGGTTTTAGTGTCTTTATTTGTCGTTGATGCACATTTTACCACTTTGTTATTCAGCTGAATGCGTAATAAGGTACGTCTGACAGGACTGTGAATAATGTGATTGAATATTTCATCAGGTATAATATGCTGACCCAAACCAACAGGTCAATACTTATGTGTCAGAACGGCTGATCTGAATGTGAGTCAATAGCGCACAAATACGCCATGTGGCTTTTGGGACCTCCTACGCTCTATATATCAGTAGGTTGTCTTTGCGATTGGCAAGTTTCAACATATTTCAATGAATCATTTTGTATAAATATACGACTGATAAACTACTTTGCATTGCTGCTGTTTTCATAATATACATTAGACACTACAATTTTGCATAAATAGCCCTTATACATATAAAGACAAGAAAACGCATGTGTTATTGCTGACTGAAGTATCTACATTCACTACTAGGGTAAAATGTGTAATGTTAGCATGCTAATACGGAAGACAATTAGCAAGTTAAGTCTGTTTCCAGTTCAGTAAAACTTTATTTCTTGTGAGCTTTATTATTTTTTGGAATTACAACTTTATTTCCAATAATTTTGACATATATAGTATCATTCAAAAGTCTGGAGCCAAAACTGTATTTATGTTTATTTGATTGATCAGATTTGACAGTTAAGACATTTAAGATTTCTATTTCAAATAAATGGTGTTCTTAAAACTTTCTATTCATCAAAGAATCCTGAAAAAAAAATGTATTACGGTTTCCACAAAAATATTAAGCAGCACAACTGTTTTCAACATTGATAATATAAGTAAATGTTTCTTGAACAGCAAATCAGCATATTAGAATGATTTCTGAAGGATCATGTGACACTGAAGACCGGAGTAATGGTGCTGAAAATTCAGCTTTGATCACAGGAATAAATTACATTTTAAAATATATTCAAAAAGAAACCAGTTAATTTAGATTATAATAATATTTCACAATATTACTGTTTTACAGTATTTTTAAATAAACGCAACCTTGGTGAACGAAAGAGACTTCTTTTAAAATCATTAAAAAATCTCACTGACCTCAAACTATTGCACAGTAGTGCAAAAAAAAAAAAAAGTATTTCACACAACATTTTTAATCACTCGCATACCTCAATCCAAATAAAAGCTATTTCAAACTAAGATTTTTTTTGTGCTCTATTTTTTTTTTACACATTATTAAAAAATGCGAAAAGGGAGAAAGTATTCAAAAATAAATAAGTTCTAAATTGCAAGTTACAATTACAAGTTACAAAACAGCAAAAGTTTGACATTGCAGTTTTTCCTGAAAGAACACATCGCATGATGCATACATACTTATACACATTTAAGAATATTTATTAAATTCATCTGATTATGTAATTCACTTTACAATAAATTTGTTGGGTTTTTAAAATTAAGCCCTACAACTTCTCATTATGATTAATTAAATCTGAAAAATACATCTGAAATATAATAGTCTCATTCCCCTACTTCCTTCTACCCTCAGGTCTTGACGTCACTTGCAAATAGGTGTATTGATTCAATGAAAATATTCAGAAGCATGCATCTCCTGAATGTGCTCAGCAGAAGGTTCCTGGCGGTCAGCAGAAAGAATCGGGAGCGTTTTGTCCCTGTGATAAATGGAGCACTCTGACAGGTCACTTCTCCCCCCTCAACCCTCCCCGAACGCCACAATTTGTTCCCCACAGAGGGCGGGAGACGAATCTCTGCGGGTGACAGATTTATTGGTATCCACATGAGGCAAAACACCTCAAAGTCCCTGTAAAGGCCCCGGACCACTGCGGAGAGAGATTGAACCCCCATTTATATCCAGTTGGATTCCAGGAAAATATTTCATGTTTCGTCAGCGTCACCCCGAAGACCTGGAAACCTGGATTTCGTGAGGAACAACATTTATTTTCACACACTACAGCGACTAACACATTTCAAAAGACTATTAAAGGAAAACATTTAAATTTGCTGAAAATGTACTCACCCTCAGGCCATTGAAAATGTAAATGAGTTTGTTTATTCATCAGAACAGATTTGGAGAAATTCAGCATTACATCACTCGCTCACCAATGGATCCTCGGCAGTGAATGGGTGCCGTCAGAATGAGAGTCCAAACAGCTGATAAAAACATCACAATAATCCACAAGTAATCCACACGACTCTAGTCCATCAATTAATGTTTTCGGAAGTGAAAAGCTGCATGTTTATTAGAAACAAATCCATTATTAAGGCTTTTTAACTTTAAACCTTCTGTCCAACATTTGAGTCCATAATCCATAACACTTCCTCTAGTGAAAAAGTCCATCTCCTGTTGTCCTCTCACATCAAAATCCACCACATATTTGTTTTTAATTGTTTTGGGCTGTTTTCACTTGTAATCAGTGCTTGCATATTTCTCTCCTGATTCAGACAATACAAGTTTTTCACTGGAGAAAGAAATATTATGGATAAAGGACTTGTATTCTAATCTGAAGCAACGGTTTGAAGTTAAAGGGTTACTCCACCCCAAAATAAAAATTTTGTCATTAATCACTTACCCCCATGTCGTTCCAAACCTGTAAA
>NW_015655382.1:71429-73112 GCF_001515625.1 Sinocyclocheilus rhinocerous
CCCCCATGTCGTTCCAAACCCGTAAAAGCTTCGTTCGATTTCGGAACACAATTTAAGATATTTTGGATGAAAACCGGGAGGCTTGTGACTGTCCCATTGACTGCCAAGTAAATAACACTGTCAAGGTCCAGATAAATATGAAAGACATCATCAAAATAGTCCATCTGCCATCAGTGGTTTGGTTTAATATGAATTTTATGAAGCGACGAGAATACTTTTTGTATGCAAAGAAAACAAAAATAACGACTTTATTCAACAATTCATTTCCTCTGTCTCTCCACATCACCGTAGCGCCATTTTGGAGAATAACCACTGAACGCAAGCAGCGTACGCTATTCTGTGTCAGCCGCGCTGCACGGATACGCTGTTTTCGTTCAAATCAAAGTGTAAATACACGTAGAAAACGTATCCTTGTGTCGCGGCTGACAAAGAATAGAGTACGCTGCTTGTACTAAATAAAGTCGTTATTTTTATTTTCTTCGCGTACAAAAAGTATTCTCGTCACTTCATAACATTACGGTTGAAGCACTGATGTCAGATGGACTATTCTGACGATGTCTTTCATACTTTTCTGGACCTTGACAGTGTTATTTACTTGGCAGTCAATCGGCCAGTCACAAACCTCCCGATTTTCATCCAAAATATCTTAAATTGTGTTCTGAAGACGAACGAAGCTTTTAGGGGTTTGGAACGACATGGGGGTAAGTGATTAATGACAACATTTTCATTTTGGGGTGGAGTATCCCTTTAAAAATGTCTTGATGGATTTGTTATTACAAACATGCAGATTTTCACCTCACAAGATGTTAAAGGGGTCATATGATGCTGCTAAAAAGAACATTATTTTGTGTATTTGGTGTAATGAAATGTGTTTATGCGGTTTAAGGTTCAAAAAACACATTATTTTCCACATACTGTACATTATTGTTTCTCCTCTATGCCCCGCCTTTCTGAAACGCGTCGATTTTTACAAAACTAATCGGTCTGAAAAGCGAGGTGTGCTCTGATTAACCAACTATCCAGTGCGTTGTGATTGGCCGAACACCTCAAGCGTGTGACGGAAATGTTACACCCCTTATCATATTGTGATGCTGTGTCCCAGTGCGACGAGACAAAAACATGGGGGCATAATTACTGATTATAATGACTTATACTGTCGTTTTACGCGTTGCGTTGCATTGCGTAAACATAAAACCCTGTCTGCATTTGTGATCAGAGAAATGACAAACAACAAGCACTACTCTACACTGCCCAAAACTCCTGTTTGAATCATCAGTGGCAAATTCTTTAAATATAAAAAAACGTACTTACAGTCTTTGAGTCAGAACAGCCGGCATTGTAGTCTACTCTACCAGGATCAGGAAAATGCGGTGCACACATCTGAATATTTGGGTTGAACTGTTCTGGAACAGTGTTGTAAATACAACTTAACCACTGATTTCTAGTCGTGTCCATTTTTGGAAGGCCAAACAAAGTAGTTTCACACGGCGGGCTAGAGTGAGCGGCGGCCGGCGGACTTGAGAACGGCGTGGCCGGCGGATTCGACGAAGGAGCGGCCAGCGGGCTTGCGGCAACCACATGTGACGACCCCGGGCTGGACTCCACTTCGTCCACGGTGAAAGCCGATCCGGCGATCCACAGCGCAAAGTTGATGTATTTCCTCAGCGACCAGCACAGATCAGC
>NW_015655382.1:76010-77502 GCF_001515625.1 Sinocyclocheilus rhinocerous
TATGTGGGGGCCTGTTAGAACGAGGCGTTTTAGGAGGGCGTGGCTGACTCTTAACTTTTATAAAGAATATCTCTTTGGATTTGAGACTTTAGTCTTTGCAACTTTACAGATCTTCTTTATGCACCAAGAGCTTGTAACACTCCAAAGAGAAAGGAAAAACTGAAATCGCATCATATGACCCCTTTAACTGATGGACTGGAGTGGTGTGGATTACTGTGATGTTTTTATCCGCTCTTTAGACTCTCATTCTGACGGCACCCATTCACTTCATCTATTGGTGAGCAAGTGATGTAATGCTAAATATCTCCAAATCTGTTCAGCTGTAGAAGCTCATCTGCATCTTGGATGACCTGAGGGTGAGTACATTTTCAGCAAATTTTCACTTTTGTGAGAACTTTCCCTTTAAAATATTCACGCCTCCATAACGTGTCAACAGCACAGTTTTTCTGATGTGGAGAAACATATGTGGAGGATTTCTGGGTGTCTGCAGGAGCTGGAAGTGATTTTTATTGGGCACTAGTGCACAAAACATGAATCAGGGGCCGTTTTGTGTGTCTGACAGCCCACTTCTGAGTTCACAGGTGTCCCGGCCACAGAATCCACCTCAGAGAATGGCTCTAATTAATGGTAGCGCAGCGCTCTTGGAGAGAAAGGACATGGGTGGTCCACCTCACGTTACCTCAATCTGTTCCCACCAGCCACGCTGCTCCGAAAATATACAACATTTTGGACCAGGTTACCCGAGTCTGCCAAGCACCCTTTAAGCCCAATTTACATTCAGGACCCCTGAAATACTCAGTCCAAACTTCCGTCAAACCCAGACTTCTTCGTGGAGACCACATCTCAATCTGCTGTCAGGAACTGAATCTGAGGGAGGGGAAAATGTGATTGTTTTCTTCACAGGCCCAAATTGAAGACGCATGTTTGATTCGGGAAACCTTCCAGATCTAGATGTATGGGTCGACTGCCAAACAGGAAGAAGAGGTTGTAGAGAGAAGGAAGAAATAAGAGCGATCTTCGATGCAATGCTTTGCCTTCTTGAGCCAAAACAAATACAATCTCATGGACCTTAATGACATGATGTCAATAATGCGGCTCTTCAAAATGAAGACTTGAGAACATGATACGTTTTACTTTAAATAAGCATTTGAGGTTTCTGTCGGAGCCAATTGGAAAATGACTATTTTTTGTTTACAAGTACATATTCCACGGCACGTTATGTTTGAAAAGAGATTCAGATCATTTAATCTGCTTGTAATGTATGTGATTAGACTCTCAGAAAAAAAGGGACAAAACTCAAAAAAACTCATCACCAAACACCAATGACTTGTACATATGCATACAATCATTTTAGACACTTCCAAAACTGTGGCAAAAAAGATGGAAATACAATTTTTAAATACATTAATTATGTTTCCATCTTTGATGCCACAGTTTTGGAAGTGCCTGTTTCTGTTCTAAATAAGGGGGTGTCCCAATACATTTGTCCATA
>NW_015655382.1:77556-78432 GCF_001515625.1 Sinocyclocheilus rhinocerous
GCATTGTTGTGTTAGAATAGAAAATGGTCCTGTTCAAACTATTGGTATACAATTAGAAGCACACAATTCCCTAGAATAGCATTATATGCTTAAACATTAAGATTTGTACTCGTGGAAATTACTAAAGTAGTCAAACCTGTTCATTAGAAGGGGGTGTCCCAATACTTTTGGCAATATAGTGTGCAAGCCAGCCTAGCTATTCAAAATCTTTGTCTGCAATTGAATAATATTGATCTATGTATTGCTTTTACTTTTGCTATTGCTTTTGACCATTAATTCATTCAGAACCTTTTCTATGGACATAGACTTTCTGTGCCACACTATTCAGCTGATATGGAATGAGTTTGACTACTTAATCAGTTATATTAATTGAAATGCTTCACTGGGGCAAACAAAAAAATCCTAAAATAATAAATAGGATACCCCATAGCAGCATTTCCAGCAGTATCCAACATTTCTCAATCATGATCTTACTCAGCTAAATGTGACTGTTAGCCTGTTTGCTAGCTACCTATGCACATAACCCCAAAAAATGTGGGTTAAAATCCTTTAACCCAAAAACCTTTAGCTTCATACACTGTAGATAATTGTGACCCTGCCTGTGGAAACCCAGCTAAAGTATTTTTTTAAACAGTGGATGAGTAATTCACTCATTGATCTGCTTAATAAAAGCCTCCTTTGGGATCGTTTTGACAGACATGTTTATTGTGTATTATTTTCAACGTGTTTATTGCTAAGTTTAGTGCGGCAAACGGTGGCAAAATAATTCAATAATAATTTGCGTGCAGTGTATCTGGTTGCCATGACAACCTCACGCGCTTCCTGCTGCTGCTCTATGTAATCAGAGTATGGATTTGTAGATTTTCTATAGCAAAA
>NW_015655382.1:78447-78701 GCF_001515625.1 Sinocyclocheilus rhinocerous
TGTTCTAAATAAGGGGGTGTCCCAATACATTTGTCCATAGAGTGTATGTACAAGTCATTGGTGTTTGGTGATGAGTTTTTGGCTCAAGGTCTGCATTTAAAGTCACACCAGAGGTGTTCAGCTGGGATTAGAACTTGGCTTTCTGCAGACCAGTCAAGTTCTTCCACACTGACTGAATCAATCTTTTTTTTTTTTGACCCTTGCCTTATACACAGAGGCATTGTTGGGTTAGAATAGAAAAGGGTCCTGTTCAA
>NW_015655382.1:79005-79414 GCF_001515625.1 Sinocyclocheilus rhinocerous
TGACTCTAGGCTACGTAGGACGGGACGAAACCATGCAGTGAATGGGGGGAGATGATTTTGCTGGAAATGCAGAAATAAGACGTAATTTTGTTTTATTTGTAACTCTTTGGTAGATACATTTACAATTTCTATTAGATTACTACTACTACTGTTACTACTAATAAAACAGATCTCTGGGGCCCTAAAAGTGTGTGGGCCCTTAGAATCGTCCTAACGATTAACGATTTAACAGGCTAACAGCTACGTAGGACGGGACGAAACCATGCAGTGAATGGGGGGAGATGATTTTGCTGGAAATGCAGAAATAAGACGTAATTTTGTTTTATTTGTAACTCTTTGGTAGATACATTTACAATTTCTATTAGATTACTACTACTACTGTTACTACTAATAAAACAGATCTCTGGGG
>NW_015655382.1:81949-87847 GCF_001515625.1 Sinocyclocheilus rhinocerous
AATTTCTATTAGATTACTACTACTACTGTTACTACTAATAAAACAGATCTCTGGGGCCCTAAAAGTGTGTGGGCCCTTAGAATCGTCCTAACATACCCCCCCCAGCAGCACCCCTCCCCCCTAGCAGCACCCCTGTCTGTAATTCTTTTGCTTGTTAGCATGCTAACAATAAACATAACAGTTAAAATAAATGCTAACGTTTATCCTAAAATGTAGATATCTACGTCAATCAATAACACATAGCATTGAGTGCATTGCACAATTTTTCTTTAAAATTTTCAATTAAAATTTTTACAAATACATCTGCATTACAAATTTGAGGCCTTTACAATGGAAGTGAATGGTGCCATTTTGTAAACATTAAAATCACTTTTTCAGTAGTACAGCCACAAGACATAAACAATATGCATTCTTACATGATTTTAGCATGAAAAATTGGTTACTAACCTTTTCTGTGTGACTTTATGCAATATTACAACTGTGCTGCCATGACAGTGGCATAAACCCTAAAAATACTGTAAAATATTGAGTTAAACAGCTTTACAGCTCAAACATTACATGAGTTTTAACAACGTTTAAATGTAAATGCTTTTATAAAATCATAATCTTCACATTTGTGAACATGGACCACAAAACCAGTAATAAGTGTAAATTTTTCGAAATTGAGATGTATATATCATCTGAAAGCTGAATAAATAAGCTTTCCATTGATGTATGGTTTGTTAGGATAGGACAATATTTGGCCGAGATATAGTTATTTGAAAATCTGGAATGTGAGGGTGCAAAAAAATCTAAATACTGAGAAAATCGTCTGTGAAGTTGTCCAAATGAAGTTCTTAGCAATGCATATTACTAATCAAAAATTAAGTTTTGATATATTTACGGTAGGAAATTTACAAAATATCTTCATGGAACATCATCTTTACTTAATATCCTAATGATTTTTGGCATAAAAGAAAACCCATACAATGTTTTTTTGGCTATTGCTACAAATATACCCCAGCGACTTAAAACTGGTTTTGTGGTCCAGGGTCACATTTATGGTTGTAGGGCCTCCAAAAATTGGCCTAATTCACTTCCATTGTACAAAGTGTTTTTCTTTGGGATGTTAACATTTTTTTGTCGTAATCAACATTATGCCACAAATGCTGTCAACTTGAACCCGGAATAGTCCTGGAACTGTTTTTGAAACCATTAGGAAACAAGATTTTGTACTTCCCTACAGTGCACAAACACTTCCATTCATAACTTACAGCTGTTAACACCTCTAGTAATGAGCAAAAGGCTCTGCCCCGAGACAAACACCAGACATTATGATGTCTCTCAACATCTCCCCTGCGTCTCAGAGGTTTACAGTAAGTGCTGTGATGCAAATCTCCCAGGACTCTCCCGTCCCAAAAAACCTCCCAGCCAGAGACATGTTATTCTAATGGGTTAATGATCGGCTCTCAAGTTAGAGTGCCATTAAACGCAGGGCAAACTGTATCTCTTTCTGTCTAACACACACACGCACTCAATTTACCCTGGGAATAGTGTCGAGGGCTAATTGATGAAGATTCTTCCCTATCAAAACGGCCCACCACCATAAATGCCATTCCAGTCTGTCGCGCTGTTCAAACAGTGGCCCTGTGTTAATGGTTAGGTAGAAGTATTTGCTCTGCATTAGTCGGTACCTGAGCCGGCACAATAGCGACCCTTGATGATAGAGGAAGCAGACAAAAAGAGGATGACTAAATGGGTCTGAGTGCTACACAAAGTCTTGTCCCTCAGGAAAAGGTCAGCAAACATTTCAGCAGATTAGACACCAATCATTCCTTGATGGCAAGATTGAGATTACGCCTTACTTTTGCTTTAATTTACTAATACGGTACAAGACGTACTCTAATATATACAATTATGTAATAAAATGCCATTTTATTTCGCTCTAGACAAATGTGACGCTTCTACAATGGTCTGTCACTAACTAGGGAACTTTTGAGGATATTTGGCTAAATGGAGACTTAAATGGATCAAACAAAACCTGGACTGGAGCATGCAAGAAAATGGATAACCAAATTATAACAGTATAATAAATACTGTGTTCGGTGTTGAATGGAGTCGCTAATACAATGAAATGAACCAAATTAAATAATAATTAAATAATTAAACTAAATAGGAAAATAAAATTTTTAGCACAGAAAACGTAAAAAAAATAAAACTTCTGATTGGTTTCAAATAAGATAATCTAATAAATAAAGATAAAATAAAATAAAAACTAAATATATATTAACTTACACCAAATTGAGTTCGTGAAGTGCCAGTTGCTTCCTTACACTGGAAGATTTTGCTTACATCCAGGACCGGAACTATCCATTTTATAAACTCTTTTTAAAAGCAGTTTATATGTGCCTTAATAGATTCTCAATACAATCAACATGAAGTGCTAACAAGGAACCAAATAATGCACATGTTGCGTCCAACTCCTGAAGCCTCATAAGAGGGCACGTCTTGCCACCTTCCCTGCCTGATGTATTGATCCAGCGTTGTTATGTGCAATTAGCTTTTATTAGACCTTACAGTTGACACAAGCAGATATCATTGAAAATGACAGAATGGATTTACAATATTGGCAGGGTGATAATTGCCCTTCCAGGGCTGCGCATGTCCTTGGGAGGCAACAAAAAAGGAATATCTTAATGTTTCCCTGATGTGAATGGAGCAGACTTAAGAGGCTTCTAGTAGCTTCCTATCAGTTCTGAGTCATTAGCGGAGTGCTGGATCGGGCTATTGCGAGGGTGTGAGATGAGGCTTTCGTGCACCGTCGGCTCGGGTTTTCCGTTCTGCTCTGCTAGGCGAGGGGTGGATGTATGGAGGCCTATTGCCCCACGCAGGGGTCAGGTAGAGGCGACTGGGCGGCCTGTCAGTGGAGCTCATTCAGCTATGATTTAAAACAAACATGCTGGTGTTCAGCAAATTGAAAAGGATTTGGCCTGTTGAGTTTGAGGGCTTATGAATAAATAACATTTAAAAGCTTTATTTTTTTATTAAAATATATTTTAAAATAAATGTTTTTTGTATATTATATTTTTATATTCCATATTATATTCTCTGCTTTTTGCATAAATATTTATTTTATTTTTGCCTTTTTGTAATTGGAAAATAGAGAGAGGACAGACAATTATGGGGGAGCATGACTGGAAATGTGAGCCCGAGTCGAACCTGAATTTTCCACATGAGCACCAAAGCTCAAAATGACTTTAAATGTAAAAAATTATTAAGATATTTGCCATGTCAAATGTAAACCACAAACAAAACATGAATTGTACCTAAATAAATATGAAATAATAAGCTGACTGGGTCAGTGACACAATTTTTTTTTTAAGTATTATTAAAAATTGTGAAAACTAAATATTAACAAAAATGTGAGCCCGATTCAAACCTGGATTTCCCAAATGAGCACCAAAGCTCAATGTGTCAGCTCAAAATGCCTTCAGATGTAAATATTATTATAATGTTCACCATGTCAGACATAAACCACAAACAAAACATGAATAAAGCGTAAATACATAAAGAAAAAATAGGTAATCACATTTTTAGCACTTAAAATCTAAAAACTTTTGATTGATTGTAAATAAGCTGGGTAAATAACACTTGGGTGTACTTTATTTAATTTATATTTTTATATATTATATTGTTTATTTAAAAAATATATTTTATTTTTGGCCACTTGTCACTGTTATCAAAAAGAAAAAAAGAGAGAGGACCAAAAATGTGAACCCTGATTCGAACCCGGATTTCCCACATGAGCACCAAAGCTCAATGTGTCAGCTCAAAATGCCTTCAAATGTGTAACTAATCAAAATATTTGTTATAATTTCCACTTCCACACTTAACCTCCTCCATTTTCTCATCTGCTCAGCGTCATACAATCCTCATCATCTGCTTTCCACTTTCCAAACACATGTGTTTTCATATTCACAACCACAGTGTTGCACATTTAAGACATCTGTCACTTCTGATTCTACTCAAGGATCAGGATCAAACCCGATGTTGTGGTTTAGAAAGTGTCCAACCGTGTTTTGTTTCCAGCCCCACATGTTCTTTGTTTTGGTTTTCGTGGCGACCACAAACACCTGACAGAACCGCGAACGCTATTGTTTCACGAAGCTCTTGAAAATAGAAGCATATAGGAAGCAATGAACAATGACTGTTGCTTGACCCGCTAATGGATCTAGCAGCTTGTTTTCTCTTTTTTTTCTCGTCCTCCACCAGAAAAGACGAGGAGAGAAACCCAAGAAAACATATGGCGCTTAATTAAACATGGACAGGATGGATCCGATCGGATGGGAGCTGGGAACACGCGAGCTGCGGCCGCTACAGTGCAGGAATGCTAATGCAAACACATCAGGTAGAAACACGAAACAAACATGATAAGCGGACCATATGACTCAGAAATGCCGTGGCACAAATCCCAGCCCTTTCCCAGGCTCCGGGCGCTGTTTACTCTCCCAACAATGCCCGACAACACTTGCTCTCATCTCGGTCGTCCCCTTTTTCTTACTATTCATTGATGACGGCCACTGAAGGTCAACAAAACATGGTTTTCGCACAACCCAGATTCCCCAAGCTCGTCTCGCTCATCTTATACTACACAAAACAAAGAGTTAGCGCTGTCACAGCCAGGAAATATCCACTGGATCTGAGCGTCCCACGCCCTTTGGCTTTTTTTCCATCTTCCCCATGTAGGTGCATTTGAAGCGGAGGCCTGAGAACAGCTCGTTGCCTATTATGCCTCAAATGTCGACATTATATCACACACAAGGTTTTCAGATAATCGCGCACAGATTATTTTGAGAATTACGTATTGAAAGGGGTTTGGATAGAGCAGCGCATCAAGCAATGATCCATCAGTTGCCAAGCTTTGTTGTCACTTACAGAGGAAAACAAAAGGAAATCGTTTTCACTCGCAATCATGTCAAATTCTGACCTTGAAGTACAATAGATTAATTAAACCATAATCATGCTAGATTCGCACATTTCCGTTCTGATTTCAGGAGGCGATTTTGATTTAAACTGGGTGAAGTGTGTTAAACAGAACTCTTGGTTGCTAAAAACAAGATAGAATTGTTGAACGTTTTGAATGACATTTGTCCCAGTTTGGTGGAAATCTACACTTTTCTGTGTAGATTGTGTTTGGGCCTGATTGTGACCTCAACGCACATCCAATGATACTGCCACCGATTTTTATCAGAAAAAGAGATGCGCCCCACCTTTGGTTTATCGAATTATATAACCACATCATTTTGGACAGTGATTTTGATAGTACAATAAAACTGAAACTGCCGTCATAAAAACATAAGCCAGTGCTAGATGCTTAGCAAGTCACTAATGTGTTTATACTTAAAATAACTTGAAATTCATGTTTATATATGTTATTTATATACACATATTGTATTCAGTTTGCAAAATTAATTTCTTAAATATTTTTTGAATTTCTTTAATATGAAGTTGTTGTTGCAGTTGGTTATTTATTATTATTGATGTTGTTATTATTATTACTCATTTAGAAAGGAAAGGACATGACGTGTGGCCCATACTTGGAATTTGTGCTCTGCATTTAACTCATCCAACACACACACAGCAGTGAACAGTGGGCAGCCATATTGCTGTGGAGCAGTTGGGGGTTCGGTACCTTGCTCAAGGGTTTCACTTCAGTCGTGGTATTGAAGGTGGGAGAGAGCGCTGGTTATTCACTCCCCCCGCCTACAATCCCTGCGGGACCTGAGACTCGAACCAGCGATCTTCGCGTTACAAGTCCGACTCTCTAACCATTAACCACGACTGCCCCCCAAAGTTGTTTGTTATTCAGTTTACAGAAATTATTAATTTTAAGTTAATACTACTATGATTATGTCTCTT
>NW_015655382.1:87881-101752 GCF_001515625.1 Sinocyclocheilus rhinocerous
ATCAGTTTCTTTAATTTTAAGTGAATACTACTATGATTATGTCTCTCTTATATATATATATATATATATATACTGTATATAAATTCTTTATATATTTGTTATTTATTATTACTGATGATGTTATTATTATGACTGATTTAGAAGTTCAGTTTACCAAAACAATTTTTTAAATAATTTCTTTAATTTTAAGAATTTAATTTATTATTATTGTATATATGTATGTATGTATCTATAGAATATATATCAACAATATAAAATATCTATTATGTATTTATTAAACATATTTATTAACATTCATTAATTTACATATTTATTAAGTAAATTACCAAGAAATTCTTTAAATATCAGATTAGGAATATATTATAAAATACATGATTTAACTAAGTAAATTAATTAAATATGTATTTTATACTTCAAATTATATATCACACTAATATACATATGACATATGATGTGTTAATATAAAATAATTAATAATATAAACATTTATAAAAAATAAATATAAATCTGTCTGTCTGTCTGTCTGTCTATCTATCTATCCAATAATAGACTACATAGAAGAATGACCATTTTTGCAAGTCACCACAATAATTTCAGCTGATATAAACATGTCTCTTGGCATGTAGACGAGTTGAATAGATTACTGAGCGTGGCTGGCAGTCAGAGTGCAGGATCCCGCTTTCATTAGCTCCTGAAGCCCTCTCCTCCACGATTGAAACCTTGACCCCAGCCTGCTACACTTAACCATGTTTTATTCTGCTGTAAAGGCCTCTGTTTAGTGCAGGGGTCCATCCAGCATCGTAAAACACGGCTGAAGGAGGAAAAAAAGGAGCAGGGACAGGGGTTAAGTTGACAAATCCCCCAGCTTTGAGCCTCGGCGGGCCGGTAATCTCTCTGGTAAGCAAAGAGCTCTCAGGTACCCCTTGTGTTATCAGCGCACGTCCACTTATGGTAGTCAAGACGGCCTCACTCTGTTGTCTTCTCTCTTGTAGCTGCTGTGGGCCAGTGACATGAGGGTCATTAGGTCCCCGCGCTTCAGTCAACAGGCCTGTGTTTGCCAGGCCACTTGTCCCGAGACTCTTTATCTTTTGTCGCCAAATTTAGATGGCATTGTTGCCCCTCACCTTGCATGAAATTGCTCTTTTGTGTGGAGCGCTGTAGATCAAGTGAAAGAGAGAGGGACAGAAAGACAGAATAATTAAAAACCTCAAACATTTCAATCTGTCTAAAAAGATCTCTCTCTCTCTTTCTCTCTCTCTCTCTCTATATATATATATACACATACACACTCACATTATATATATAATTAATTAATTTAAGCCTTTGTACAAACATCTATAGTGTATGATAGATAGATAGATAGATAGATAGATATTTTTATAAATGCTTATATTATTAATTATTTTATATTAACACATTATTTGCATATAATATAATACAATACAATACAATACAATACAATATAATATAATATTGTTTGAGCGGAGGCCCAAATTTGTCAATTTCAATAAATACATAAAATACATTTAGGCCTCTGTATACAAACACCTATAGTATAAACCATATATATTTGGATTTTGTTTGCATTTCCATTGATATGCATCTGTGAGTAGATGACGGCCTGTCTCTCACTACATCCTGGAACATCTCCAGGTAAATCAAAATTTCTTATCCCGCTGAGCACACGTGAGTCCATCCTGATACTCACACGTCCCATAAAACAAGCTCACTCTGTGTTCCAGTGTTTGGTAGAATAGTTCAAAGTTTGCGGCCCGGTATCAACCTGTTGTGTTCTTTTGATCTGGTGTTTTACCACCTGTCTTATTTCCATTCAGTCATTGCCGTGGACGGCGGTTCGAACTCTCTTGTCCACCGGTTAATCATTCCTTCAGTACTATCTGTCCGCTTTGGCTTATCTATCTGTGTGTCACTTTATAACTGGTTGTTATCAATCTGTCTAACTCCGCGTGATCTAGGCAAACCTATCAACCTCAGAAGTTTTGAATATTGTTGTCAGGCGGCCGCTTTCCTCAAAAACACCTCACTTTTCTTCACAGATGCTTATTGAGGAAGCTTCAAAGGTTTGAAAGAATGGAAATGTTGTATGGGATATAGTTGCTCAGGTGGATCACCTGGTGTTTTGGTTCTACAATGTCCACTAGTTTTGAGAGTGAACTGGGACAACGTGACTCCAGTAAAGACTTGGGTAAGTGGTTAACTTTGTTCTGTTTGCTCTGTTAAAAAGTGCATTATTCATTAGTCCTCATTGTAATATTCAACAGACTTGAACAGAATATGAGCAGTCTGCGTCTAGTTGTTTATATATTGTAGCGCAAGATTATGGCCAGATGTGGAGCGCTGGCCTGTTGACGATTTCTTTTTGTCTTTTCTGAACGTCTTTATTACTGGCTTTATCGCCGTCTTGGGTTATTAAGACTTTATTTTGTTTTTAAACCAGGACGTTTTATAACCAGTGGAATGACATAAACAGCATTTTAGGATTTTTATTGCGCTGTTTTGTTACCGATAAGCCGGCTGAGGAGCGGGAAAGTAGCGGAATGTATTAATGGTAGGCTAATTTGTAACAATTAGAAAACTATTATAGTGGTAGTATAGCCTATTATTATAGAAAACATTTAATATTACATAATATAAATGGAAAATATTTAACATTACATAAATATATTTAGATTTTCATGAAATGTTTGAAATTATTATTGAAAGGCAATAATGTCGACGTGAAGGGAAGGAAACTAAAGACGTGTTTTAACCTGTTTTTATACAGTCTATGGTTGTAACCTGTGCAACAATGTGTGTGGATTCGTGGTGATTTTCTTCCGTATGAATGTAAATATTGCGTCTATATGTGCCAGCTGTTTTCGTTATATGTTGCCGACGTTTGTTATCATATTACAGGTTTTGTCTAACGGGTTTTTATGACTTTATTACAGTGTATTATTATCATTATATCATCACACAACTCACATTTAGGCAATGTGCATTAAAAAGCATTTTATCGAGAGATTCCTTAGCCTGCATCTTTTCCCCCCACAGTATTTGTAGAAATAATTGTACATTTAAATAAAATTAACATTAAAAATATAAAAGGAAAAAATATTTTTGTATTTTCAAAATTAATTAATTTATAATATATATAAAATAGCCTAAAACAAATTACAAAACTATTTTCACTGTGCACCTTTAACACACAACACAAGGCATTTCCTAATTTCATTCCTTTTTTTTTTTTTTTGCTCTCTTTTTCCGTTAATTCAACTCTAAAATCCCATAGAGCATTTCAAGAGCATGTTGATGCCACAAAATAGACTACACTACAATTACATCGCAAATAAATTTCAAACATCAATTTTAGAGCACATCTTGTGTAATTTTCTCGTGCTTCCCACCACCCTCCCTACTCAGAAATATTTTTCTAATACACACAAACACTTTGCCCTCCGGTATATCACCACATACCTCCCGGTGCTCCCGTTAACGGCGCTGCGTGTCTCGTAATGTTCAATTAGTTTAGTTTGTCGGTGTTTGAAGGCGAAGGCGCTGATTCTCTGGCTCGATTCTGATTGGACAAACGGGTGACGCCAACGCAGCGAACGCAGCGCTGATTGGCTGACGCGGTGTCAGTGCGGCGTAAACAAAGCAGCGAGGAGCCGTTTGAACTTCACAGATAGAGCGACGCAGAGCGCGCGGAGGAGGGGCTCGCGCGAAGTTCCTGACAGCTCGCACACTCCGGTTTAAAGAGCAGCATCTTAGTCGCTGCAGAGACCACCCTAATGAACTTACACCGCGTGTGAAAAACTCCTAAAAGAAAGGCAGGCATCTTGTAGGTGCACACACACGGGATTTGTTTCGACGTTTGGACGGTGTTTTTGAGAGTCTCTGGTGTTCCTCGCGCGCAGGCGGAGAGGCGCGTGCTCATCATCGGCTCAGCAGAGCTGTCATGCTGCCTAAAGTCGAGTCAGAATCTCTGGGACTCGCTCGATCGCATGGGGAACAGGGGCATATGCCTAGAAATTTGCAAGGTAAGCGGCATACGTGTCAGAGTGACGCTTTCATTCATGCACGCAATATTAAACCTCTCATTGTCAGATATTTTACACTCAGTGACCTTTTATGAACACCGCATGCCACAAATATAACTTGCACTAGTTCTGTCACTGAAATTTGAAGAATGAGAAAATCATTTACTACAAAATGACCTAAACAGAAGTTTAGGTTTGCAAACAAAATATTTGCGTTTACTTGTACTATAATTGACTCGTGCTTAAACATGCACTGGGTGGCCGCGTAAAGATACATTAGGAAACAAAGTGCAATAGCAGAGCGTGAATTATTTTGAGCTGTGTGAACTCTTATAAACTCAACATGATCTGCATCACCTGCCAATGAATTTGGTCTTAGTATATACAACAGAAGGGGGAAACGAAACCACAATAATGACTATGACAGAGCGCAGATTTACGCCAAACATAAATCTGCTGGTCCAAAATAGTTAAGCCGACATGAGCTGCACTTTTTGTAAATAAAGGTTCCAGTCAGTACAAAATTGTTTTATAAAACCATCTATGCACTGGATAAAATCTGAAGAATCAACTCAAAATAGGCTATAACTTTTTAATATCCAAAGAACCATAGAGCAACTCCGCGACAAATGGTTTAGGCTACTGATAAGAATAGGTTCTTTTGTGAATTTTTTTTTATTTTAAAGAACGTACATTTACAGTCGTAGAAATAAAATGTTATCTCCACGCGTTGCGAGCATTTAAGTAACTATTATAATCGAGGAATATATTTAAACTGAAGGGAGAAGTAGGCTATAGAGAGATTCCAATTCATACACGAGAGAAATTCCAGGTGAGAGAACTTCGTGGAATGTTGTATAGTTTGGTACGAGCTTTTTAAAAAAATAAGAATGTCTTTTTAAATTCAAATATTTCAATCTATGTGTATTCTAGCTATTTTACGCTGCTCGAGCACACGTCAGAAAATAATTACAAGCCGTTATAAATAACGATTATTTGTTTCAAATCAAGGAACGGCATTTTTTAGTCAATTTTAAAATGTAAATAAAAAAAAAGAGAATAATCTACGAACTGAAAAACCTTCAAAAGTAATGCTTTTGGAATTATTCTACTACAATGATACAAAAAATGTGAGCATTTTTAAACACTTGTTGCGTTCTGTTAAAAAAAATACATCTTGCACAAATAATAGCCTAACTAATGGGAACATTAGAATAGTGAGTAGGCTAATAATAAACGAATATTTATTGTTATATTTTATAGCGTTTTGCTTCACAAATATTTTTTTTTCCTATAGAACACAAATCCAATTCGAATGGCCCTTTTCTTCACATGCTGTTCCAAAATACCTCGTTTTAAGTTAAAGTTGATGGTTCTATTTAGAACTCTCAAACTGCATCACTTCATCAATGTTAATGCTAATTAAAAGACGAAGATGAAATAAAAATATATATCATTTACAGAGAAAAGATTTGTCTCAAATATAGGCTACAAAAGACACATGCCACGGTGTATGATTTATTTTGCTAGCGCACAATACTCGTGTATTTACATGTTGTTTTGCTTTTATTCGCCTCGTGGCTAAACGTTCCACTCCAGCGCGAGACAGCAGCCTCTCTCGCGCTCCCATACCAATTTACGAGCCATCATGAATATTAACCAGATCGAAACTGAAGTTTTGCCCTGTCTGCGACCATCCTCCTCACTCGACTCGAAGCTTCTGCTATCTCTTAGAGACCCAGAACTGCATATACTTCCAGAAAATCCACTCTTAAGGCTAAGATTTTGTAAAACTCACAATTGGTGATTCCTCGACTTTTGTTATAGACTTGTTTGCAAAACTGCAGGGCGTGCAGGCTACACGTATAAGGTATCGAAGAGACAGTTAACATAAACTATGTGTTTTACAGCTTAAAAATAAAGATTGTTGAATTGTTAATCAAAGAATCGTTCAGTAACCCTTTCGTTTGGTTTTGAGCTTCTGTATGGTTGTTCAGAGATTCAAACAGTTCTTGGTGTTTTAGGTTCTTCAGTTGAGTGTCACATTAAAAATATTCTCCTAAAACATCAGACTGCCAAACCATTTTTTGCCATAATTACAAAAACATCTAAAACTCTCTAATGTAAATTGTTACTCATATTTTGATTGTGATTTTCAGCCCCCCAGTTTAAAATGATGGACTACTCCTACGACGAAGACTTGGACGAAATGTGTCCAGTGTGCGGAGACAAGGTGTCCGGATATCACTACGGGTTACTGACCTGTGAGAGCTGTAAGGTGTGTAACATCAGATGTTTTTAACCTCTCAACTGGTGGGTCGTGACCTAAAATTGGGTCTCAGGTCTGTCCTGATGATAAGGCGAAAATGCAACTATGCAACTAACTATATAATTATGGACTGTTAGAATAGAAAATAAATAGCATTTTCTGTTTTTAAAAGAAAGAAGAAAATGTTTTCCACACCTTTTGTCATTGACCTCGAAGGCTGTGCATCCACTCAAGTGGTATTTGGGAGAAAATGAATCCGCCAATTGGCAAAATGTATAGGTTACGTAATGTCATCCTTGAAAAACATATAATATTCTGATTTTAAGGCACTTAAGACACTTGACATCCAAAACCGTTTTAAGAACAACTAATCTAATATGCTCCACTTTAAAAAAATGTTTTTTTCATGTGCACTTGTTATTTATTTTTTTATTTGTGGAGTTGTTTGTGACCGGCTGTGTGTTTAGTAAATGAAGAAATGACTGTTTTTGTCAATGTCCAATTGAAATCTAGTGGTGTGTTTATTTCCGGAAACCGGTTTTGGAGTTCAGTCACACATGATAGTTCGTAAACCAAATGGACAGTTTAGAAAATCCAGTGTCTTTGTCTCTCTCTCTCACACACACATACTGACTCACATTGTTTTTCCCCCCCAAAGGGTGTATATGGTGGTGGATTTTCTTCTTTAATTGTTAACAGATCTCTGTAGCACAACATGAGAAAATGATTTGCCGTTTAAAACCGCCGTTTTGAGTTAGGACGATATTTAAATATCAATATTATACTTTAAATGTCTTTTAAAATTCTGTTTTTAGAATTTTAATGTGCTATAGGCAACCAGTATTTGCTGTTTCTTATATATTTCATTTCAATTTTGACTAGTTTTAATGATATAGTCTACATTCAAGGTTAAGCACTTTATGAACTCCATGTTACGGTTGTGTGTGTGTGTGTGTGTGTTATTTGAGTTCTGGCCAGTATTGATCCTTTTAGTTTTAAATGGGCCGGTCTCCCTACGGTGTTGATCAAGAATTAATTAATACCATTCCTCGTTTGATTCTCTCCTGCCCTGAAAATGAATTCAGAACAGTTGCAGGTAGAATCTTGTAATCCTGCGGCTCTAAATTATGGATATAATTTATTGTTTTTTTTCAGTTGCTTTTTTGCCTCTGCCGTATGAATAATAGGATCAGAGAAGTTCAACGGGAATTTATTTGGAAGAAATTTTGATATTTGTACGCCCCTGTTTGGATGTTCAATTAAAAAACAGAACAAAATTTGTTAAAAGTAAACTCCAACTTTCAGACCAAATGACTCCAAATCCAACTTTGATGGCTTGCAGAGCCTCTGGTCATAATTACTTTTAGAGGAGCTCACAGAAACACGTAAAACATGTAGTATTAGTATGTCACAACGCTAAAAGCGGATCTTTATATTAGCGAGGATATCAAGCGTATTTCGTCCACTCTCTAGTCGGCTTCTCACATTTTTCAATCTGTTTCTTTCCAGCCTGCGTTTCTGTTTGTTCATGTCAAGTGTGCGTGTGGGTGCACATGTCAGTTTTTGTGTGGGTGTGTGTGTTTGTGTTTATCCAAGTGAGCGTCGACTGCTGAGGGAGCGTTTCTCTGCCCGTGGCTCTACTTTTATATGTGTCTACTTGTGTGGCAGTGTGTGTAACACCTCTTTTTTTTCTGTGTGAATGGATACAAGTGTTTTTTTTTTGGACGTGTGTGTGGGTTGTCTGTGGCTGAATAGCACATTAACAAACACCGGAGGTCAAAAGTTTGACATCTTCATTCACCTCACTCTGCAGGGCTTCTTCAAGCGCACGGTGCAGAACAACAAGCGCTACACATGTATAGAGAACCAGAGCTGTCAAATAGACAAGACCCAGTTTAATTTTATCTTAAAAATTCATGACTTAATTTTATCATAAAATGTATGCCAATTTTAGGAATTTATAGAAATTTAAGATTTTAACTTTTTTTTTTTTTTTTTTACAATAGTAGTAGTAGTCATAATAATAATATATACTTTACCTATTTGTTGGGGGTCCCAGGCCCCATGAATTGTAGTGATGGACCTATCGGAAATAAATGCTTCAGTTAAAATCTTTTTTTGTGTATTATCAGAAGCTTTCAGCAAACAGATTTGAGTGCAACATTCACCATAATTGAACAAGTAGCAAAACAAAACATCCATATCAGTGTGACACAGACAAGTGGCCTTCCATGTCTCCATGGAAGCTCTATTATCAATACAGATAAGGAAAGCCTACTGTTTTAAAGTTCTGGAAAAAGCACAGGAGAGCATGTTATGTCTTTCCGAGGAAGCCTGTAATTATCTTCTTTTATACAGTATATTAGTGGCTTAGTTACAGATTAAGAAAAAGAATCCAATCTTTTTTTTTTCCTCTGTATAATTAGTACGGAGTTGAGGAAGTGAAAAGGAAGCTACATAGACCAGCCCCGTGCGTTTATTCATTCCATTCGAGTCCAATGTTGTGCACAGCGGAGCGTAAAATAGTTTAGATTTCATCAAACGTCTGTTATCCATATTAAGGACCTTGATGAATCTGACGATCTGGCACAGATCTTCCGTGGATGTTCAAAACATGCTCCACGCTTTGCATTGCGCACTTTGTCATTTTTGGGGGCTGATACGCGTTTGCCGTCTCCCGGCCGCTGGCGGTGGCGGCAGCAAGCTGTCCCATTACTTATGCATAGGTATCATAGCTATTCATGTGTGCGCATGGAACGGCGCGCCTTCAGAGTAGAGCTCCGGCAGACATGACAAACTGTGTGTCAGGAGCCGGCCAGGGAGGCATTCATATGCCTGTGATAGGACAGGGATTCTCAGCCAAGCAACGCTTAATATTCCTGTATATTAAACACACATAAATCAGACAATAAGCAGCGCTCGAATCTGCCCAGACGGGCCCCGTCTACACAGACGCAGAACACGCACAAACAAACAACATCTATGGACGGCCAATTCAAGTAAATTAGATCAGGCAACTGCTTTTATTACAGAGGCAATTGCTTTCCGCAAGCCATTTGAGTAACTCACAAATTGGTTTTATAAGTCATGTACACACACAGACACAGGCTACAAACACATACAGAATAGATACACAGTTTACATGGGAAAAAAGGACCGTGTTCAGAATAGAATACTAGCCTACTACACACTGAATGCTAGACAATAGTATACTAGCTACTATTTTAAAAAATCTGAATGAAACAGTATGCATTATTCCAAAATAAACATTTCCAAAATCACATTTAATAACGTAAATGAAAGTTTGTTTTGCATTTTTATAAATTTTTTTGTATGCACTTTCGGCAACCCAATCAAATTATGAATAAAAAAAATATTAGAAAAATTCCTACTGATATTATTTCAAGCTCATTCGTCACACTAGGAATCGAAAGTTGAGGGCATTGCATTGTGGGATATACAGTATGCTATTCTGTGTAGTGTGCTTTTTTGTAAATGTAGTAATTCATTTTATGTATACAGAAAATGTAAACTGTGCAAGTATGCATACTATATAGTGCAAAAATAGTAGAAGTAGTATGGTAGCATGCTATTTGAAACATAGCCAGAAATGCACTGAAGGTAATTCTATGTATTCAGAAAATTTGCATAGTATGCATACTACAGTATATACTGCAACAGTAATAAGTGTAGGATTGGTAGTATACCATTTCAAACAAAGCCAGAAATGCACAAAATGTAATTCTATGCATACAGGAAATTTGCATACTGTGCATGGTAAACGCATGTGTTGGGGGTAACTCATTACAAGTAATGCGAGTTACGTAATCAGATTACTTTTTTCAAGTAACTAGTAAAGTAACGCATTACTTTTTTAATTTACTTTTTCAAAAAAGTAATGCCAGTTACTTTGTTTTCCCATTTATTGACTGACAGCTCTCCTGTCCCCATATTGGGAGAAATCGGGAGTACAGAGGCATTGTGTGCGCTGTGTTAATGCATTACTTTTAAAAGTAACTTTCCCCAACACTGCGCATGCATACTATATACTGCAACAATAGTAGTAGTATGCTATTTCAAACGGCCTTAAGTGCACATAAGGTTATGTATAGAAAAAATGTGCATACTGTGCATTCTATATACTGCAACAATAGTAGTAATCCTGAAAATTTGCATACTGTACATGGTATGCATACTATATACTTCATCAATATTAGGATAAGTTTGGTAGTGTGAGATTCTGAATACACCCAGAAATACACACACAATGCAAATGTAGTAGGCGATTCTTTGCATACAGACAAATTGCATACTATGCCTAGGTATACATACTGTATACTACAACCAGTGTGTACTAAAACAATACTACTACTACTAACACAGCCAGAAATGCACACACGGAACCTCTCATCTTATGCCAAAAAATCTGTATGACATGCATGTAAATAACCTTGTTTAATTAGACGCTGTGAGAAAAAAAATCTTATCAGAAGACAAAAAGGAAGAGGGGGATGGTGTCAGACAGAGTGTGTAAGCATGCATGCGCACGGATGGGGGCATGCATTCATGATCTGAGTTGCACGTCTAATTGTGATTTCCCATAAGGGCCAACTATTAGTTTCCAGCTCATTAATTACCCTGTTGCTCAGGAATCATTAATAGTTAAACTTACCACAGTTTTTCTGATTGGATAAATTTTTAACAACCACATTAAGGGCCAAAAACACACACACACACACACACAAAATCTCCCACTTGCTCAGGAATCACTTTTGACTGTTACGAGAGCTGTCAGCGGGATCGCTGTGGTAACACTTTGCCTCCCTCTCTCGCCGGATCAATCAGATCATACACGTAGTGACAACCACACACACACAAACACTCACCGCTGTGACAAGGACCATTAAAATCACTCCCAAGGCAGCTGTTGGACCGAGGGTTTTCTTTTAATTGTTTTATTTTTTTTAAGATCTACCATTTGTGAGATATTAGGGCCTAACGAGCGGCGGTCAACGCGAATGCGTCTACAAACGCATGCTCTATGCATATGCTGCTGTGTGTTTAACGCGCTGCTGGAACCTCCAGCCATCCACCTGCCGACAACGTGGAGCATAAAAAAGAAATAATTAAGCATAAATAATTAACATGGGACCCAGCAGACGAAAGTGGAGTCTACGGCCCTGTGGCGGGGATCAGAGTCGCTTCCGGACAATGGCACTCTCTTCATTTATTTGCCATAATGATGATCTCATCCGCTTGACTTTGTCTTGCTTCAGTTTAATATTGAATCATTAGCACCGTTTCTCTCTAAATTGTGTCCTCTGGCTCGATAATGCTGAGTTTGCTCTAGGTCTGCCTTTGAAAATAACAGGGCACATGGGTAGCAACACAAACTAACACCACTGAATGTAAAATTCACACATGAAATTTACACTAATTGCTTGTAGCAAATAAATAACTGGCCTATAAAAGTGTGTGGCGAGTCTTCTCTGCTGTGCTGTATATCAATTGAAACTGTGTACCAAACTTCAAAAAGAGTCTATTTCACTATTTAAAGGTGAAGTGTGTGAAGTTTTTTATATTAAAATACTTTTGTTTTTGTATACTTAACAAAGTAACTATAAGTAATTTGCCAGTTACTCCTTTGAAATGTATAAACATTCTGGTGCTTTCAAAACAACGTTTGTTTGAGAATCCTGACCAGACCGACATAGCAACGGCTCAGCCAATTGTGTGAGTTGTGGGCGGGGCTATCTCTTTGTTAGACCAATGACAGAACTATCACAAAATATGGCACAACTGAAGAATTCTATCTATCTATCTGGCCAAAATGCCTATTTTCAAGTCTTTGTCAAGTTTCTCTTGATACAACTGATTTTCTTGATACAATTGACAGTTAATAGTTATTAAAATTTTACTTCTTTAAAGGGGTCATATGATGCGATTTCAAGTTTTCCTTTCTCTTTGGAGTGTTACAAGCTGTTCGTAATTCCAATTCTGCATCCTGTTTACTACCTAAATTCAAACTCAACTGAAATACAGGAATATAATGTTTTTAAATGTTATTCTCAATTCTGTTCTGAATAACCCACAACCTGCAGGGAAAAAGTCCTTACTTCTGCAATTCTGTTTGGTGACACTAGTGGCACAGAAATGACACACTTCATCTATTATTTTAGTTTTTTTTCAAAAAAAAAAAACAAAAGTCAATTCTGTAATTTCCTCATGAACTGATACCCGACTCATTTTGTGTTTTGCCTTTTATAAGCTGTGAGGGCCGATCGAATGAGAGGAGGTCGCAACAAGTTCGGCCCCATGTACAAACGAGACCGGGCACTCAAGCAACAGAAAAAAGCCTTGATCCGGGCTAACGGACTCAAGCTGGAGGCCATGACGCAAGTCATGCAAACCGTCCCAGCGGACCTCACCATTACCTCTGCCATTCAGAACATCCATTCAGCCTCCAAGGGGCTTCCACTGAGCCACCACCATCATCACCACCACCATCACCACCCCCACAGCTCCTCCAGCGCAGGCCTGCCACCTGTAGACTTTGACCGCAGTCCCTTCGTCACCTCGCCGGTCAGCATGGCCATGCCGCCGCACGCCGGAGGACTGCAGGGCTACCAGGCGTATGGCCACTTCCAGAGCCGCACCATCAAGTCAGAGTATCCCGACCCCTACACAAGCTCGCCGGAGTCCCTCATGGGCTACCCGTACGTAGAAGCCTATGCGGGCGGGTCGCCGCCCACCTTCCCTCACCTGGTGGTGGAGCTGCTCAAGTGCGAGCCGGACGAGCCACAGGTGCAAGCGAAGATCCTAGCGTACCTCCAGCAGGAGCAGGCCAGCCGAGGCAAGCACGAGAAACTCAACACTTTTGGCCTCATGTGCAAGATGGCCGACCAGACACTGTTCTCCATTGTAGAATGGGCCAGGAGCAGCATCTTCTTCCGGGAACTGAAGGTACGTGATGCTTTCGTTGGTTTGGTGTTGGGTGGTCAAAACGTCAAGTGATCTAAAAGCATTTTACATTGAGTTGGGAATCAGTTGGGATGACTGTTGGCCTACAATTCAGTATAATTCTCAGAAAATACAGAATGAAGGTGTTTTACGAATAGTACCAAAAATATACTGACCCTCAGCCCATCCATGATGTACATGAGTTTGTTTCTTCATTTTCTTCATCAGAACAGATTTGGAGAAATTCAGCATTACATCACTTGCTCACCAATGGATGCTCTGCAGTGAATGGGTGCCGTCAGAATGAGAGTCCAAACAGCTGATAAAAACATCCCAGTAATCCACACGACTCCAGTCCATCAGTTAACATCTTGTGAAGCAAAAAGCTGCACATTTGTAAGAAGCAGAGAATCCATTGGTGGGCAAGTGAAAGGGATACTCCACCCCAAAATGAAAATTTTGTCATTAATCACTTACCCCCATGTCGTTCCAAACCCGTCAAAGCTTTTTTCGTCTTCGGAACACAATTTAAGATATTTTGGATGAAAACCAGGCGGCTTGTAACTGTCCCATTGACTGCCAAGTAAATAACACTGTCAAGG
>NW_015655382.1:101801-112145 GCF_001515625.1 Sinocyclocheilus rhinocerous
ACAAAAATAACGACTTTATTCAACAATTCGTCTCCTCCGTGTCACCACTGAAAGCAAACTGCGTATACTGTTCTACTTGTATGTGTCAGCCGCACCACACGTATACGTTTTCTACGTTTATTTACGCTTTGATTTGAACAAAAACGGCGTATCCGTGTGGTGCGGCTGACACAGAACAGCATACGCAGTTTGCGTTCAGTGGATACTCTCCAAAATGGCACTACGGTGACGCGGAGGAGACGAATTGTTGAATAAAGTCGTTATTTTTGTTTTGTTTGCGTACAAAAAGTATTCTCGTCGCTTCATGAAATTCATATTGAACCACTGATGTCAGATGTACTATTCTGACGATGTCTTTCATACTTTTCTGGGCCTTGACAGTGTTATTTTTCTTGGCAGTCAATGGGACAGTCACAAGCCTCCCGGTTTTCATCCAAAATATGTTAAATTGTGTTCCGAAGACGAACAAAGCTTTTACAGGTTTGGAACGACATGGGGGTAAGTGATTAATGACAAAATATTCATTTTGGGGGTGGAGTAAACCTTGAAGTAATGCTAAATTTCTCCAAATCTGATCCGATGAAGAAACAAGCATATCTAAGATCTTGGATGGCCTGAGGGTGAGTACATTCCTATGCTTTAACAACGGGTGGATCCTGATTGGATGCCAATGGAAAAAAGTGATTCCAACAATGTAGTTCTTCTGTTTTGTCATAATTATAGTTGTAGTGTGGACTTCGCTATTCTCATAGAATTAGAACAATTATTAAAACTATAGTTTAAATTGGTGTGAACGGGCTTTTACTCATCAAGTACACTTAGAATAACAGAATAACGTGATGTTTTGATGAATCTCACCTATAATGTTTCCCAGCATACTCAACACTACAGTACACTAGTCAAACTATTAATATGAATGAGACAAATGTTGCCATTTGACTTGACAGTTAATTAGTTCACAGTTTTCCATAAATAATGACAGAGTCTCAAGATTATATGTGAGGACTTTTTTTCGGGACGGCCTGAAAAATACATTATGTATTTGTGTGAGTATTTCAAATGATGTATTGACACACAGTGATCTATAATTGACGGTTTACTACACCAGCCGAAGAGACCAGTCAGGTGTCATTCATTTTTTATTTTCGCTTGTTTTAACTTTTTTTTTCCACAATACACATCTGTCTGACAGAAATATTGATGGGATTGAGAAGACTGTGAGGGTTTTAGTAACTCGTGCATGTCTGCCTATGTGAAAGATTTTGGTTTTGAGCATGCTGTATTTTACCCGCCCGTGACATGTTTTGATATGCCACTGGGAAATCTGACAGCACCCAATTCAAATCATTCATTTTGTGCTGTTAGAGCTACAGGCACCTTATTGTTTTCCTCTCATCACGTTCAATAGCTCATGAGTTGTACTAGAATTCATTTATACTGAGGATTGACCTACAGTATATATCTGGATATATATCTCATAGTATTTATATCTATATTTTGATATCTGGATATGCAAATGTTTTTTCTACATATTTTGCTGGTCAGAAATTAATTATTATTCAGTTTTCATGTCTTTGTTATAAAGCTGAATGTTACGCTTTTCCCTGTGCTCTTACTTATAGAGCTTTATTATCTGTTCTCGCGCTCTTTAGCTCAAGCATTGTATTCCCACTTTTGTGTGGATTAGCATTTGTGTATGGCTAATTGCTGTCTGTATCATTTACCTTTAATCGTGTTTGCACTTCACCTTTCGCCGTGGTGGAGTAGTTTCCCCTTGATGTTATGACTACTTTCTCGCCCCGGCTAATTGTTTTACACAATAGTTGTTAAAAGAGACAAGGGTGTAGCTGTCGAATTTGACATTAGCAGTCGTAGCGTGGCGTTGAAGTTGAAATTAGCGCAGCTCTCATGTGCCCTCGCTAAATCATACATTGAAGCACTAACGGAAAAACCACAAACAAAAAAGGTAGCACTAGAAAGTCTGAACCCACTCCTGACTCTAATTAGCAAACACTCTGCTATTGTTACCCACGGAGCTTTGTGATGCTGATGGAGGTTTATCCCACGTAACATTGTGGTTTTAACAAGCTTCATCTATCGAGAGCTCAAGACAAGAGCTATATATTCAGGTTTAATGGCATAGAAATGCAGTAAATGCTGCCGATGTTGCCGTGAAAGGCCTCTCCTCACATTTATTCATATTTCTTAGAATTTAGTGAGTCGTAAATTTCTCAAAAGGTGCTATGGACTAACATGCTAATAATTGAAATCAACAGTTTCATTAGCAGTGCTACGCTAGCAGTTTAGTATGTTTATATAGCGGCACCTGTGTAAACAACCACTGCTAGCATATGCTAGCATACACACCTGCTTGTAGAGAGCTCATAGATGTATAGTATGTAACCCAAAACCACCTTAGACATCAATTAATGCTTTATCTACTAGATTAATGCGAAAAAAGTCATTTGCGAATGTTTTGCGAGCGAGCTAATGACAAAGCAGTGGGGAGCATATAATAAACACAGGAAATACAAGTGAATATAAGGCTTGTCTGGGAGGGTGGTGAGTTGGCTATAAATATATCTACATTTACAGCGCTATTATTAGCCTCGTAAGAACAAAAGAATTTCTCTCGTAATAGAGCCGGGTGTGAAACGTCTGCCAAATGTTTAAAGATTTAGTTTCCATAAGTTAGACTTCGGTTACAGCTCTCATAAATATTTGGTCATGATGGGATCTCTGAAGAGAGCTCACTATTGTGTTCAGATTCATGTAAAAAAACGAGAGGAACATTCCGATGGCCATTTCTCACTCTTGGGCGACGGTGAAGCTGTAAAATTTGGGAAAAGAGGAAGACGTGAAAAATTAGCTTAGCTACCAATCGACCCCAGACATGACATATTTTGCAGCAAAAAAACTGTTTTAAGATACTTTTAACCCTTTTAACCATTTAAATTAAAACAGTTTATTGGACCTTCAGGCAAAATATTTAAAACATCTAAAAAGTTTGCGTTTTTTTGATCATATTTAATACATCAGGCTTTTATGGCTCATACAGTACAGTACAAAAATAGATGAAATTTTGGTGGCTTGTAATGTAGATTTTTATAACAGTATAGCAGACTACTTACATATAAATATCAGTATCATTATATATTATCTACCAGTAATATGTCTTAGTAAGATGATTTTTAAATGCTTTGTTTCATTATCGAATCTCTGTAGTTTTTTATGTAAGGATAAAACATATAATGCAATGCAGTGATGATGTACTATAATCAGTAAAGATTTCACAGAAAAATACACATGAACCATGACCTGAAGAAGGAAAAAAAACTATCGACCTAAGAGCAATCAATAGGATTTTTTTTAGCAGTTTTGATCATTCAGAGACCCTAGAAATTTGCATATAAAAATTTGACAAACAGTAGGCTTCACAGGGTTAATGAAAACAATGGCTTGTAAAATTGTCAAAACTGCTATTGTAGTCCCCCAGATTGCTGGCTAATAAAAACAATGTCATACAGAAGCTAATATAATTATA
This sequence comes from Sinocyclocheilus rhinocerous, assembly GCF_001515625.1. NCBI lineage: Eukaryota > Metazoa > Chordata > Actinopteri > Cypriniformes > Cyprinidae > Sinocyclocheilus > Sinocyclocheilus rhinocerous. The sequence continues at coordinate 105,346 of NW_015655382.1, forward strand.
GTCTAATTATGTTGATAATTTAGAGACCATAGAAATTAGTATATCAAATATGATACAGTAGACTTTATAGGGTTAATAAACAAAAAGCCTTGTAAAACTACATCAAAATTGCTATTGTAGCCTCCCAGTTAGCTGACTAATAAAAAATTATTGAATAGAAGCTCAATTAATTCTGGAATTAACTATGTTGCTAATTTAGAAACCTTAGAAATGTGTGTACTAATTTATGATACAGTAGGCTTTATATGGTTAATGAACAAAATGGCTTGCAAAATATTCAAAATTGCTATTTTAGTCCCCCAGATTGCTGGCTAATAAAAACTATGTCATACAGAAGCTACTTTAATTATGTTGATAATTTAGAGAGCATATAAATTAGTGTATCAAATATGATACAGTAGACTTTATAGGGTTAATAAACAAAAAGGCTTTGTAAAACTGCATCAAAAGCTAGCCTCCCAGTTAGCTAACTAATAAAAACAATGTTGAACAGAAGCTAAATTAACTATGAATTAACTATGCTGATAATTTAGAATCCTTAGAAATTTGTGTACTAAATATGATACAGTAGGCTTTATAGGGTTAATGAATGAAATCGCCGGTAAAACTAAATCTAAATCGCAATTTTATCCTCCCTGATAGCTTGCTAATGAAAACAATGCTGTACAGAAGCTAGCTAGTTATTCATTGGTTGTTGTACAAATGCTAAAATGCTTGCCGTATGCATCACAGCGTGTGTGTGTGTGTGTGTGTGTGTGTGTGTGTGTGTGTGTGTGTGTTTGAAGGTGCGTGCCAGCAGCATCCTCGTCGTCTGGCTGGTTTGTCCTGCTTAGGGTGGGAGTCATGTTTAGCGGGTTGGGGGGAAACAGATGCAGGCTTCCCAGTGTTTGCACTGACAATATGATCTGGTATGAGGCCCGTGTGCGTGCTTGTCCTCCCCTGGCTCTGTCGTTAGCTGCCCGGCCCATAACATGGAGAGTGATTCACATCCATAGAGAGATCACCTTTTCATTGTGGACGGCGGGCTATTGTTGAATGGATAGGATGCGTGCACTTGGCTTTTCCTCAGCACACAATGGCATTAAAACGCACAGATTCACCACAGGCTTAATCGTTCTAGTGAGGATTCCTGCAGCTTTTCTGTCCCCGACACAATGTACTTGGGTAAACGTAATCACCACTGATATTGTGCCACAAATGTACTGTCTTAAATTTAGTCCTCCGAGCTGATAAGAGTCAACCGTGCAAAACTTACAATACCCTGACATGTGGCACCAATATTTATTTTTATACTTTCACGGCTGCTCAGGGACTGTTAGCCACTTTTTTTTTTCGCTCTCTCCCCCTTGTTTTTCTCTCTCTCTCAACAGTGAATTGAATGACAATACCAGGCATGCCATTAAGTAAAGCAGCACTGTATTAGGGCCTTGTTCTCCAACCTGCACCCAGCTGTGAGACTCGTGCTTATTGAAAAAGCAGCTGTGAGGAGAGAGAGGACAGGAGATAGGGGACGGTCTGTGGCTGCCCGTCACTCCCTGTGGCACTTTCAGTGTTACGGTGTCTAGAGGGTCACCATTCATTCACGCTATGTGTGACGCCACTTGGAATTTTGTATGCATAATTTTTTTTATTTGTATGTTTAATTATGGAATGTATAATTATATAAAAATTTACAAAATTGTGTATTGTGTAATATAATATATTTTTTATAATTTTATAAATTAAAAAAAATATTTCAACTCTGAGCTTCTAAACTTCATAGTAAAACCTATTTAAATATAATTCTTTTTCCAAGTATTTCATGCTTTCAGAAAATTCCCATACTGTGTTCAGTACATACTATATTCTGCCAAAACAGTAGGAGTAGGAGACTCTATTATTATTATTATTATTATTATTATTATTATTTTGTTTCAGCCTCGAAAAGTGTTTGGACAATTAAATCACACTTTTAAAAAAACTATGAATTTCATTGCATTAAATGAAAAAAATATATATAACCAAAAATATCAAAACAAGTGGCATCTGCAAGCAAATAATAATTTTTTTTTTTTTTTTTTTTTTTTTCAGTTTTCGTGCAGGTTTCTTTATGTGAATATTTTTGCATGAAAAGTGCTTGCACTCTTTTTCTTTAAAATAAATGCATCTTGGTTTGATTTTTTTGTTAAATAATGCAATGACATTTCTGCATTTTTAAGTGTGACCTACACTACCATTTAAAAGTTTGGGGTCAGTAAGATTTTTTTTTTTTTTTGAAAGAAAAAACTTTCAAACTACTTCTATTCCACAAAGATGCATTAAAATATTCAAAAGTTAATTTATAATATTACAAAAAAAAATCTACTTCAAACAAATGCTGTTGTTTTGAACTTTCTATTTATCAGAGAATCCTAAAAAAAATCATCATCATCAGTTTCCACAAAAATAAGCAGCAAAACTGTTGTCAACATTGATAATAATAAGAAGAAATGCTTCTTTTGCGAATCAGATCAGCATATTAGAATGATTTCTGAAGGATCATGTGACACTTGAAGACTGGAGTAATGATGCTGAAAATTCAGCTTTGCATTAAAGGAATCAATTATATTTAAAAAATATACTCAAATAGAAATCACTTATTTTAAATCCTAATAATATTTCACAAAATGACCATTTTTACAGTATTTCTGATTAAATAAATGGAGCCTTCTTTCAAAAACATGTAGTGTAAGTGTCCAAACACCATTGCTGTATTAATTTCAGATTTAATATTTTCACCCTCCATTAATATTTTTATGCTCCGCAACACTTTTTCTCATCCTTTTCCGTTTTTGTTAATCCGCCAGTCCAATTTCACAGGTTCAGGTCAGAGACTGTAATTTCCGTGGCCGCTGCATCTGCAGAAATTAATAAGGCGTTGCGGTTGTGATCTGTGAACTTGTGCACGATTTATATCACCCCCCACCCCAGCTTCATCTCCACATATACAACCCAGACGGGCCGCAGCGTCTCCTGCCCTCCCCGTGACTCGCAGACGGCCTGAGGTCAAGCCAGCGCACCTCCTGACAAACAGCCTCGCTCCCGAGTGAGCCGAGATTTGTAACCGTGTCCCTGGTCCGCCGAATTTGAATTATTCCGGCCCGAGCCTGGCGTCGCTTTACATCGGCGTGTGGCGTGGGGGGTTATTGTCACGAGGGGCGAGGGGAAAGGGGGGCCGAACGAGCCCCAGAAGCGGCACCAAGGGCAGGGGTGCGTGGTGAAGGACAGGGGGGGGAAACAGGTGGGAGGTTAATGGCCCCTGGACCGGATCCACCAGCCTCTCAGACTTGATATATGGGCTTTGGGCCTAGTGCAGGCGTAGGCTTTCAAAGATATATTATTTCATTTGAGACACAGCATTCTGGTCCCTGCATTTGTCCACTGATAGATGATATCCACTGGCTGGATTGGAGATAGCGTGTGAGTTTTCGTAAAGTTTGCTCCTGTACATATTTCCTCTCTGGCTATTCTCCCGTCACTCTTTTTTCCTGCTATTTCAGTGGTAACAATGTCTGTTTGATCAGAAGAGATGGGCAGCAGGAGAACGTCCACAAAGGCCTCTTTTCATTCATAAATAATGCACAATTGGACAAAAACTCCATGTCTTGTCATGAATTCTGGAAGAATGCGGTGTTTTGGCACTTCATAAATATTGCAGCGCTGAAGTTCAGGTTTTTGCCCCCTGAAGATGCCAGGAAAATTAATAATAACGCCGACGTTCAAGGTGGATCACGGGTAGGTGGACGTGAAGAGATGAATGTAAACATTTATTAATTTATACATGTTTAATCATTACAATGGTTATAATTACAAGCTCATTATTTGAGTCCGTCAATCAATAGTTGCACATTCATGCGATTTACTTCAGCAGCAGATGCTGGACAAGAACCGTCTGCGTAGACAGGAAGAGACAGTCTGACGTTTGAAGTGGCCAGTCACTGATGAAGCCCATTTCTGCCTCAGAGTTAAAGAATATAAAGGAGAATGTGACTTCAGATTTTATTTGAAACATTTTCTATTCATTACTTTGATGCAAAAACAGACCTAAAAGTAGCAAAAATAGCATTCAAAAGGGCTGATTATTTTTATAATTGTTTCTTTTTTATGTAGTTAATTAATTTATTATTTATTAGAATTTATTTATTATGATGTAATTTATTTATTATTTATTTTATTTGTATTATTTATCCTTACTGAATAAAAATATTAATTTCTTTCAAAGAGAGAGAGAGAGATACTGTTTCACTCAAATATGCAAAAATTTGTATTTATTTATTTATTTTTTAAATAAATATATATTTTTATTCAGTAAGGATAAATTATAAATGAAAAGTTGCCTTTACTAAGCAAAAACTGACCTATAAGTAACAAAAATAGCATCCAAATGTGCTGAATATTTTTATTATTTATTTATTATTTACACAGTTAATTTACTATTTATTAGTTTATGTATTATGATGTAGTTAATTTATTTAATTTATTATTTATTTAATTTTTATTTCATATTAATTTCTTATAAAAGAGAGAGAGAGAGAGTTTCACTCAAATATGCGTTTTTGTAAAGAAATTCATATTTTTAATTAGTAAGGATAATTTATGAATGAAAAGATGCATTTATTATTTATTACTTTAAACAAAAAACTTAAAAGTAAAGAAAATAGCATATCAAAAGTTCTGGATATTTCTCAAAAATCTCAGAAAAAGAGCAAAAAATACTGTTCTGTTCAAAGATAAACTATTGTTTAAAAGTTTAAGGTCAGTAAGTTGTTGTTTTGTGGTACTAAATATTTTTTTAGTAAGGATTAATTAAATTGATCAAAAGTGACATTAATAATGTAACAAAAAATCTAATTCAAATAAATCCTGTTCTTTTGAACTTTACATTTAATGTATTAAATGCAGCACTAGTGTTTTCAACACTGATAAATAATTATAAATGATGATGACAATATGAAGAAATTTCTTGAGCATCAGATCAGCAGATTAGAATGATTTCTGAAGGATCATGTGACACTGAAGACTGGAGTAATGATGCTGAAAATTCAAGAATTAATTAATTAAAACAGTTCTTTTAAATGCCAATCATATTTCACAATATTACTGTTTTTAGTGTATTTTAACACTTATTTCAAAATCATTAAATCTGTTTATGAAGGGTAGTGTATCTCGTTTACTGACTTAAAAATCATTTAAAACAAAAATATGTATGCTGTGCCGAGATTTTATGACGTTTCGCAAATCTTTCCTATAGTTCTTCTTCAAAAGTGCTCATTGTAGCAGTCTGGTACCTTGTAAACATGACTGATATATGCTCATGCTGACTCCCTAAAGTTGCGTATAAATCAGCCAATCAGATCGCAGCTCTTAAAACACGGCATCCACAGCTCTCTTTCACGGGGCATTGCATACAGAGCTTCCTATATGGCAGCTGAGGTCAGCTTCGCCCTTTCTTTCTCCCTGAAAAATGCGTCCTGCACCCTCAAGGCCTAACCGGGCGAAGGAAGGAAGTGCGTACACTTGTTAAAAGGAGAGATTTAGGGTCCGAACTCCCCTCAGGGCCTGTGGGAGACTCCAGGGAGGGGGTTGGAGCGGACCCCCTCAGGGCCTGTGGGAGACTCCAGGGAGGGGTTTGGAGCGGACGGAGAAGAGTCTGTTCATCCACTTGTTGCTTTGATGAGGGATAAAAGCCTGTCATGAACTTCTAGGTCCTGCCCAGGAGCTGATGGACTCGTACCGCTGCTTCCATTCCTCGGAAATGGGGAAAAAAGACAGAAATATGTTCACTTTTCTTTATCTTTGGCATTTGTAAGCACTTTGCACTCCGGAAAGAGACAAATGTTTGATATTATCTTGTGGCGATTAAGGTAAAAGCCTTTTATATTGGCCGCACTGGATGCTTGTTAACACCAGGATGTAGAGTGAAGCCCCAAAACACCCCAATCAGACCGAGCCGACGGCAGACAAACTGCTCCGAAGAGGCTGATTTAAGCTAACAAATCAACTCAATCAACATTTTCACCCCTTATGTACTAGTCGAAAAGTAAAAACGGTTGCACATTTGCCCTCATAACAGTAAATAGTTGCTTTATACCAAAATAGCGTCTCGTACAAGAGCCTTAATATCAGCCTTGCATTTAAACGGCACAATATCAGCATTCATGAGATGTCGCTTTAAAAAGTGCTTTGATTTAGTAGATGGAATTGCTATAAATCACCATTTAAAAACAAACAAACAAAAAAACACTTTTATTTTACAAAATATATATGTAATTATATGATATTTAAATATGTGAAATAGTTGTAATAATTTATTAAATTTATATTGTGATATAAATTATAATTTTGTTTCTTTTAATATATGATACTGTTATATTAATCTTATATTACTTAATTATATATTCACTCAAAAATATACACTCACGTTTAAAATATAAATAGTGTGTGTAAATATATATATATATATATTAGGGGTGGGACAATATATCGATATGGTGATATATCGTTGTCTTTCTCCATGCGATACGAGAATCGATATGTGGCGCCAAATATCGATATTTTAATTATTACAATAAGGCGCTCTATATAGATTTCCCTGCTCCCAGCGTCTAAAAATGCGTGGAAATCGAGGCCGCGCCATTTCCACCTTCTTTCCAAAGCGTGGACAGCAATCAGCGTGGACTAGAGGTCTACACGGGTCCAAAAATTCGTACCCGAACCCAAAGAGACCCGTAAATGTGCTACACTGAACCGACCCGGACCCGTCTATTATTTTGAAAGTTGGA
>NW_015655382.1:112188-114495 GCF_001515625.1 Sinocyclocheilus rhinocerous
ATATATATATATATAAAATTTAGATAAAATGAAATGCATTGATACTCAAATATTTGGAATATTTTAGTATATATAAAATGATAGTATACATATTTTTATATTACAAAGTATTTGATATTGCTTTTATTATATTTAGAAAACATTTAGAATATTTTAGAATATATAAAATATCTCTGTGCGTATATATATATATATATATATATATATATGCTACATTCGACTAAAGTCCATGATGTCAAGCTCCCCAAATGTCACTCAGGCTTTAGCCTTTTCCCCTCTATAATTATTCTCTTCAACCTCGTATACCTCCCAAATTTAATTTGCACAGCAGCTGTAGTTTTGCACCTGTTTTACGTAATGGGCTTGAAACGAATCCATAGAACGCAAGCGCCAACTGAAAGTGTAAAACTTTTTACGTGCGCATTACAAAAGAGCATTTGTTTAATTGGTCCGGATCTGCTGTTGTCTGTCCTTCAGTGTTTAATTAACTTGTAGTAATCAGCGCAGGCATGAGGTTTCTAGTGTCCGCTCTCAGCCTCGCTCTGTCAGCAGTTGTCTACGACGTCTATTTTTGCTTCTTATTTACAGCTGTCTATTCCAGACGCGCTGAAAGGTCCCAAAGACAATAGATAAGGCCTGCGGTCAGAAAGACAGGGAGCGTGCAGGCTAGGCTTACACTTATATTTAACTGGACTGTGTCAATGGATTTGCTCCTGATGAACGGCATGTGTGATTCAGCTGGAGAACGTTAGACGCCGTTGCGAAGAAATGTTCACCAAGGCGGCAGAAAAAGACAAAGCCACCTGTTCATTAAACCGGCTTATATCTTTTATTTCTGCCTCACAGTTTAGGTTCGTTTGGCATCGTCTAGGCACTTTTAAACGTTTCCAAACGTATTACATCAATGAGCGTAACTTTCAGAATAGTTTTCGTAATTACATTCTTTTTTTATCCTGACCCCCTGACGAAGATGAAAGGAAGCTTTCACCATTTCTGAACTACAGGAGAGGAAAATATTTCAAATTCGCACCAGGCCAACACTCAAGTAACTGACGTGTTGACAGCGGTTTTAAAACTAGCAAGTGTTGCGTTACAATGGTGCAATGCCAAAAATGACACTATAGGGACATAATTGCTAAGACAGTAATGTTTCTCTCAGATTGTGTGAGCAGGCCTTTGAATTCTCTCTGTACCTGTTTGCAAGGCTCAGTGAAGGAGGGTGGTCTGCAGCTGCACGCGTCTGACATTTTGGCACGAGACCCATCTAGTGTTATCCAGTTCACTTTTTGTTAGGCTTAATACCAGTGTGTCACTCATTACAAAGGTTTTGGCTCAAAATCAAGTCATAATAATTATTTGATTAGGAAAAAATAATTTATACACTATGGAATTGATGAAATGCCAGATGAAAATAATTTTGAAAAAAAAAATAAAATATTGGGGGAAAAAACTAAATGCAATATATAGGCATAAAATAGAAATGGAAGCATTACAATAAATAAATAATGTGTGAATTATTATTATAGTAAATTATAATAGTAATAAATATTTTAATTATTTGTTCAAATATATATTATATATAAAATAATTTTTTTGTCTAATTGTTCAAATATATATGAAATATTGAAAAAAAAATCCATATATAGCCATAAAATAATAATGTAAGAATTACAAATAATAATAATAATAAAAATAAATAAATAAATAATAAACAATGTGTGAATTATTATAGTATTATTATAGTAAACTAATAAGAAATGATTATAGTAATTTATAATAAAAATAAAATAATAAATACATTTTAATTATTTGATTTTGATTGTCTAATTGTTCAGATAGATATTATATATAAAATACAAACATAAACATATTTGCACAAATGCATACTTTTTCTTCGCATTATTATATTATGGCAATATATATTGCATTTAGTTTCAAAAATGTATACTATGAATATTGAGTGTGTGTGTAATTCTATAAACATAAATGACAAATATAATTACATTTAAATGACAAAAACAAGAAAGAGTGTGTGCATTTATGAAATGTATTCATATAGTATAATTTCAGTTAAATTTTATTTGTTTCTTTTATTTGTATACTTGCAGATAAACAAAAACTTTAATTTTGAAACAATAATATATTATACTCTAATATTACTTAATTCATCCTGTTAGTCTGGTGAATGTATGTAAATGCATACAATAGTTGAATAAATATAAATAAATACCATTTCAACACTACTTTTGTTGACTTAAAATAAAATAAAAAAGTATACATATATATGTGTATATATATATATATATA
>NW_015655382.1:114505-116773 GCF_001515625.1 Sinocyclocheilus rhinocerous
ATATAGGTTACTGCTTGATGGCAATTAAATGCATCATTGATACATAAATATTTAGAAAAGCTACTCTAAATAGGGTTTAAAATGAACGAAATGCCTGGATGTAAATATACATTGGGAGATCAGCTGTTCTTTTGGGCCTCAATAAGAGCAGATGATGCAGTTACTAATGGCGTTGCGTTAGTATTCTTACAGACGAGACCAGACAGACGCATAAAGCCACTCTGGTAGGCGACTGCATCTCCCAGCTAAATAATACAGGAGCCCCGGCCTACCTGGACCCATTTCCCAACAGAGCCAATCAAGAGTCATTTCCTGCTGTCTGTCAGCGTGTCACACAAACGCCATAAATATTGACAGCCGTCGCCAATAAAGACACCCATAAATCGCAGAATTGAGGGGAAAATACGGCACGGGGGGAAATAAAATCAAATAAAAATACAGCGATCATTCTAAATGCGAGTGAATATGTGTGTGTGCGCGGCGTACAGATGGAGAAGCGCGATCGATTCGGGTTTGACGTGGCGTGCACAACTCATTGTGGATTTGGAGAGCATTATTTTCTCACCGAGTCGTGGAAAGGGGGGTTGGGGTAAAGTAGCGTAGTGTGTGGTACTTCAGAGAGCCTTCCCTCCCATGACTGCATGTATATTAGGAGTCTAATGTTCAGCTGAATAATTGATCAGGGTTGCTGTGTTTTTTTGATAATTAGTTGATAGCTTCTTAGCTTTAAGCCCTCCGATCCATTGGAAGAGACTTGTTTTTTGTACACTTTTTTTATGTGGATTGTTTGAAACAACTGCTCAGATGGACTCGATAAAAGGCCTAAGGTTTGGATAAGTTTTGTTTTGTTTCGTTCTCATAACCTAATTTCATCTTTCCGTTCTCTCTGGATTGTGCTGTTGCTCAAGAGACTTATTAGAGTTTTGCAAAGCATGCAGAGTAAAAAAAAGGTTACGGTTTTATTGAACATCACTTCATTAATGAAAGGCTGCCACTTTACTGCTCATGAATGAATTAAATTAATTAGTCTTTAATCATAGCATCTAGAAGTAACCGAAAACCCTTCAGGAAAGTACATAAGAACATATACGGTATATACAGTTTGCAGTGCTTTATTAATTACTATAGTGTTCTAGCCAAGTATGTGGCAATATAGCTTTAGATTGATGAAGAACAGACTGTAAGAACCTGTTTCAGTTTCATTCTGAAAAGATACACAGTAAGTGTCCTTGAAGTAGAAATATAACTGCTGGCAGCTGAACACGGCACAGCAGGTGTGGATTTCTTCTTTTTTGAGAAATTTTGGATTTATATATTTATTTAATTTACTCTCCCTCATGTCCCCATGTCCTTATGATTTTCTTTCTTCTGTTGAACACAAAATGAGACATTTTGAAGAATCTTAGCTGCTTTTTTCCATAATGAAAGCATTTTTATATGGTCCATACAGCTATTGCTCTATATTATTACTCGTTTGAAGTCATATAATAGCTTGTCTTGTGGGAAACACATTGAAAATAAATTGGGATTCACTAAAAATCTTGCCCTCCACCTCAACTTAAGAGAAACACATGATTGTGGCGTTTATTAGGAAATGTTAGGAGCATTAAAGCACTTTTATGCCCTTCTTGGAACTTTATGGCCTTGGTGTCAATATTCTTGCATTGTATAGAAAAGAGCTAGTCTTCAAAACATATTCTTTCGTGTCCCTCAAAAGAAAGACAGTCATACTGGTTTGTAACAACATTAGGGCGAGTAAATTATGATCAAATGTAAATTTTTAGGTAAACTGAATCGTTGAAACACATAGGTTACTGGAATCCCCGATTTATATGTACAGGCTGTCAAACAATTAATCGTGATTAATCGCATCCAAAATAAAAGTTTTTGTTTACATAATATATGTGTGTGTACTGTGTATATTTATTATGTATATATAAATACAAACACATGCATGTATATATTTAAAGAAACATTTTATATTTATATATTAAATATATTTATATATAATATAAAATATAATAATATAAATATATATACATGTAAATATTTTCAAAATATATGCTGTGTATGTGTGTATTTATATATACATAATAAATGTAACATACACATGTTACATACACATACACTCACATAAGGGACTTATGTGAGGATCCTGTTCGTGGACTTCAGCTCGGTCTTTAACACTATCATCCCAAACCTCCTCCTGCCCAAACTAACTCAGCTCTCCATGCCCACCTCCGTCTGTCAGTGGATCAACAGCTTCCT
>NW_015655382.1:117215-139615 GCF_001515625.1 Sinocyclocheilus rhinocerous
ATGTTTGACATGTCCCACTAAACTCTGCTGAATGCCGATGTGTGTTGTTTTTATTGTGGGATGACATGATGAGGGGCTGCTGAGGGGCTCCGATCAAACTCTGGGTGTTTCACAGGTCAAGAGTCACACTCGGGAGATTGTTAATGCGGTCACCGTGGGAACTGATCAATCTCTATTTCCCGTCTCGATCGATCAAACACCCCTCCTCCAGCCCCAGCATCAGCCAGCCACTCCATTGAGTTGCTCTGTGTCCACTTGCTAGCCTTGGACAAGTCCCAAACCTGCTCACCTGCACACTAACACATGAATTATGGGCATCTGTTTATCCCCCCTCACAGAGACACTCGGAGAAAGAATACCATGAGGTCTTCACAGATTTAGCTACTACAAGGAATGCAAATGTTTTCCCAAAGATATTTTATGACATCTCAATTTACATTGCTGTCAGGCACACAGTGAAAGCCTACATAATCTATGTGTCCCATAGACACGACATTACTGGGACAAGATTACAGCATGGATAGTTCGCATTGCTGAGAGTCGGTTTCTGCATCCAGCCTTTCTTAGACTGCTGCAACACACCACACGCAACATATCTTTTGAACATCTTGAGCACATTTTAATAATGTTGCACCTAAAAATGTACACAGTTTTGAAAATACACATTTCGGAATTAAATATTTAATTTACTCTCCCTCAAGTCATTCCAAGCCCTTGTGATTTACTTTCTTCCATTGAACACGAAATGAGAAACTTTGAAGAATCTTAGCTGTGATTTTCCATAATGAAAGCATTTTTTGGCCATTCGCCATAAAAGTGGTGCATACGGCTATTGCTCTATATTACTATATTACTAACTCTTTTCAAGTCATATAATAGCTTTTATTGTAAAAAATATTGAAAAACTAAAAATCTTGCCCTCTCAACCTAAAGGGATAGTTCACCCAAAAATGAAAATTCTGTCATTAATTACTCACCCTCATGTTGTTCCAAACCAGTGAGACCTTTGTTCATCTTCGGAACAAAATTTAAGATATTTTTGAGGAATTCCGAGAGCTCTCTGACCCTCCCAGAGACAGAAAGGATCCTAACATGATCAAGGCTCAGTAACGTAGCAAGGACATCGGTAAAATAATCCATGTGACATCAGTGGTTCAACCGTAATTTTTCGAAGCTACGAATACTTTTTGTGCGCAAAGAAAACAAAAATAACGACTTTATTCAACAATTCGTCTCCTCTGCGTCACCCTATAGCGTCATTTTGGAGAGTATCACATACGTAAACAGCGTATGTACGTGGATATGTTTTTTACGTTCAGATCAAAGCGTAAACAACGTATCCGCATACATACATTGCATACATTGTTTACTTATGTGATACTCTACAAAATGGCGCTAGGGTGACACGGATGAATTTTTGAATAAAGTCGTTATTTTTGTTTTCTTTACGCACGAAAAGTATTACGGTTAAAAATTACGGTTGAACCACTGATGTCCCATGGATTATTTTAATGATGTCCTTACTACGTTTCTGAGCCTTGATCGTGGTAATATCCTTGCTGTCTCTGGGAGGGTCAGAGAGCTCTCGGAATTCATGAAAAATATCTTAATTTGTGTTCCGAGGATGAACGAAGGTCTTACAGTTTTGGAACGAAATGAGGGTGAGTAATTAATGACAGAATTAACATTTTTGGGTGAACTATCCCTTTAAGAGAAGCTCAATAATTGTGGAGTTTATTTGGAAACTTTAGGACTATTAAAGCACTTTTATGCCCTTCCTGGATTCTTTCATTGTATAGAAAAGAGCTGCTGTTAAAAACGTCTCCTTTTGTGTTCCTCAAAATAAAGACAGTTATACAGGTTTGGAACAGAGTAAAGTATGATACAATTTTAATTTGTAGGTAAACTGTATCTTTAAAACACACCAGTTACTGGAATATGGTCAGCCATTTGTCTCAATTATAGATCATTAATACACATTAGTACAAATTAAAACTCCCACAACGCTCTTTCACTAGGCTCTATCCCATATGAAGCAACATCGGACTCTAAAATAAGTCCAGAGAGAGAGTGAGATGCCAGGCAGCTCCCTCAGAGGAGCACGGGTATGAAGCAATGTGGCCGCAGCGGCTGGTGGCCACCTGCTCAAAGTCCCAGCGTGCTTATCAGACCCCCTGACAACAAGAGAGCAAGAGAGCAAACAGAGGCCCTGCCATGACAAACAAGCCGGGAGATTTCCACAAGATCAGTGAAAAGCGAGGCCAAATAAACCAGGCCCTTCAGTCTCGAGCATCCAAAGCACATCAAATCAGCTCCCACGGGACGGCAAACAAGGAAGCCAGAATGTGACACCTCAGCACAAATTGTTAGCACTTCCTCTGGGGATTCGGGGACACTTATATTACCTCCCATGAGTGTAACTGTACATTTATAGGTTTCCAAAAACTATTAGTGTTGATAAAGAGATGAGGCACTCAACTTTTGTTACCATTTTTGCTACGGATGTTATTGATACCTTAAACTGTGTGGTTTGCTGTTGAGAGATTTATATAGTAATAGTAATATTACATTTCTTGAGGCGTCACGTCGTCACAATCAGTGTTGGGGAAATGCATTACAAGTAACATGAGTTATGTAATCAATTTTTTTGAGTAACTAGTAAAGTAACACATTACCTTTAAATTTACAATGAAATATCGGAGTTACTTTTTCAAATAAGTAATGCCAGTTACTTTGTATTCCCATTTATTCACTGACAGCTGTCCTGTCCCTGTGTTGAGAGAAATTGCGAGTAAGTGCAGAGACACTTCCTTTAGCCTGAGGCTTATTCATTTCACTTTTGGTGTGAAAGGGCCTTTACAGTTGCCAAATAATAAAACCTTTGGGGTTTTGTTATTAAAAATAAATAAGCAAGCCCAGCTCAGGTGAAAAAAGTAATGCCAAAGGAACATAATGCATTACTTTCCATAAAAAGTAACGATGTAACGCAATTAGTTACTTTTTATGGAGTAACGGAATATTGTAATGCATTACTTTTTAAAGTAACTCCCAACATTGCAATGCGAAATGTATAAAGCATCGCTTACACTTTCAAACCAAGCAGCTTTTTGTTGGTCAGCATGGTGAATTTGCACGAGTGAAATCTGACATTTTTCACCCTGAAATGAAACTCTTGATTCCTATTAGAATGACAGGATTTTGGACGTGAAATTTCGCTGAGCGATGGTAAATGTAACCTTATTCTTATATACTCATGAAAAATGTCTTGTTTGGATTGGACCAGTAAACAACCACCCAAAACACCTTAGCAGCACCTTAAAAACCTCTTCATGTAATGATATATTTTGCTCATTTTTTTCTCATATAAACTGCTGTAAAAAATCACCAACAGAAGGGAAACATCCAACATCAAATACTATTTGTCAGCCTGGCAGAAAGGAAGTGCGTGTAGCAGCGTGCGAACAGATGTCCACAGAAGACAACTCCAAGCTCACCGCCTGACAGCACCATTGAAGTGCACTTCAAACCTCACCTGTAGTTTCACCGACCAGCAACACTGATCCACATCCAAGAGGTCAAAAGATTTCGGATGGGATTTATTTTCTTTCTACCCCTCATATCTTTTTTTTCTCCCTTCCTCGTGTTTATGCAAATTTGATTGTGGACCGCACACTCACAGCCTGCCTTTAGTTGTAAATAAATCATTCGTCTCATTCTGTTCATTAATGGGTACTCAAGGAGATTCTGTTAATCTGTTCATTAGGGCACTTCAAAAACAACGAAAACATACTTATTAAAAGCAGTTCCAGCTGCGTAAGCTCGTTACTCGCGCCTTAACAATGCTTGTGGCACTCCACCAAAACCGTGTGGGATAAAAAAAAAAAAAAAAGCTTGTATTTGGCAATTTGGAGTGTATTCTATTATCACCGATCAACCCTTTCAGGCAGTGATGAATAAATATTACTTTTGGATATGCAACGAGACATATTTGCACATCATTTACATTAAAAATGAAAAAAAAATTAGCAAATAATCATGGTACATTCATTTGGCAATATCCTTAATGTCGTTCAACGTGCCGTTGAGGCAGACAGGGTCTTAGGGTCTTCTTTAGGAGCAGGATGGGGGCTCAGCAATTGATCGCTACATTGATCTAGCAATGCCTGAATGACCGTAAAAAATTAAATTGGTTTCTTGGAGGATATGCATTTTTTATCATAAGAGAACAAGTAAAAGCTCTGATTTTGAACATTTGGAAGCACAGCACATGAATAAACGCAAAAATCTGAGTTTTAGCTGTTGCACACTTTATATTTCTGAGAATTTGTGTATTGTGATATTTCAGTGTAGATCAACAGATTTGATGTTTAATCGCTTGTTATTCAGTCAAACAAAAGCTCAGATTCCTAATTGAATGCTTCTGGACTGAAATCAATAAGCGTGTTTTTATTTGGCTGACCTCCAGGTATTTTTCCAGCACCTTACTCCACCAGCTCATCTAGATAAACATTAACACCCGATTGCCATTTTATTTTTAGCTTGTCATGATTATACAGCTGAATTTACAATCTGTGATCCATGCAGGAAAAAAAAAATACTAATCACATCAACTGTATGACAGTGTAAAACATTCAAATATAGCATATTTTCCAGGGTTGCTGGGTGATATATACATATTATAATTTTAATACACATTAGCACAATGCATTTCTGTGTAAACTGTTTGTAAAAAACGAAATAAAAAGTTGATCTTCTTGTGTTTCATGAATGATAAACACAAAATTGTTAAAATGATAAACTCACAATTGTTAAAATGATAAACCCAAAATTGTAAAAATGATGAACCCAAATGATAAACCCAAAATTGTCAAAATGATTAACCCACAATTGTTAAAATTTTAAAGCCAAAATTATCAAAATGATAAACCTACAATTGTCAAAATGATAAGCCCAATCCTGAATGATAAACCCAAAATTGTCAAGGTTTTCGTACAATGTAATTGATAGATACTGTATATTTTGTATGTGATGTGATGCTATTTTCTTTGCAAATTGTTTGTAAAATCATTCCTTCATAAATTGGCAAATTCAATTAGGAATAGTTTGAATATTACTTAAAAATAGTAAAAGTAGTTTTACGAAACAAATTAATTCTACTCATTTCACGAACAAGATCCCATAAACAAAAACTTTCGTATATATTTGATAGCCATTGTATATTGTAACAATAAAGGCACTATTTTTTTATGTAAATAGTGCGTCAAAACTTTTTTTTTAATGTAAATTGTCAATTTTTTTTTAGAGTTAATAGTATTTAAAAATAGCACAAGTAGTTTTACAATCAGTTAACACAATTCATTCTGCTCATGTTTGGCTACTGAGGCCCAATAAATGAAAACTTTTGTAAATATTTGAGTGTCAGTTGTGTCAATCATACTTTCTGTGCAAATTGTAAAAACATTCTGTCTTAAATTGTTGCATTCAAATTCAGTTTTAAGAATAGTAAATAAAATGAACAATATTTGTACAATTTTACACAGAAATTTGTTCTACTATTTTTTGTGTGTGTGTGTGTGTGAAAGAGGCCCAATAAACACCAAACTTTGTAGGTATTTGAGATTGTTAGGAAAAAAAACATGACTACATTTTTGTATTCAATTCCATGTTAAAATTTAGAAAAATACGTAATTAGTAAACATTTTCTACAAATGATTTACACAGAAAAGCGCGAATGCTGATCACATTTGATAGCCACTGTGTATCAAACCTACAAAGTCACTACCTCCAGTGTTAGAGGACATAGCTTGCCTGTCGTAAGTGCACTTCAGAGCCAAGTTACACATAGCTGTGACAGTGCAAAGGGAAGTGAGCTGACATGGAAACAGCGGTGTCAGACGCACTTTAAAAGGTCAGAGATGCCTTCTCTGCCCATCTGACGTGTTTCTGGCAGCGGCCCCGGTCTGCAGTGTCTTCCCCTGCTTTGACTCATGGCACCCTCGTCCATGGTTGATGACCCAAAAGCGCCGGGCATCAGAGGCTCATGTGGGAGCAAGGCCTTTGATGAGAACGCCTGTCAAAAAACAGACTAAATGACAGGTTTCTTTGTAGAATGGGCATTTTTGGCTTGCATGAATTGAAACATGAGACGTGTTAACAATGCCAAATGCATATATTTGCTTCTTGCAGCCCTAGTATTTCAAACCTGGAGATTTTATGAAATTAGGCCATACAGTATAGATTGTACAGTAAAAGAGTTGATATAAGTGATGCAATGATACCAAACAAGAAGAGATGTGATTGGTTTTCTGAGGCTTTTGCTTTGCGGATTTGGAAATCCATTCTTTCAATTGATTTCGTAGCATTTGTTATGACTATGAGAGCAGCACAAACAAGAACCGCAAGCAGTCAAAACAATCCGAACCAGATATCGATGGAGCCTCCCAAGATAGTAAGAGGCATTTCATTCACGTTATCTTTGCCTTGAGAAACCACAAGTATTATTTTCACGACTCGCTGTTCTCATGAGACTTCATAATCATTACATTTCTGTATTTCCATCACCCTTTTGTAAACGTTTCTCATGGGTGAATTGAGAATCAACATGTAGCCATTTGAGGAATAGTCAGACGGGGACTCGTTTTCACGAATTTTCCTCATTCTTGCCGACATCGGACTCAAAGTGCTCTTTTCACCTCGTACGTTTAATTATTGACCAAGGGTGTCATGGGAACCCAAGAAGGGTGACAATGAATGCGTTGTTGAAGCCGTTTAACTCCTGTGTGAGAGTGTTTCAACTGCGCAACGCTAAACACGCTACTTAATCACAAGGGATAAATGAAGCTGTATCGCTTGACAAACAGATTAATTAACAGCGGGTGAAAAACAGTGACATTTGGTGAAGTTCACACGAGAACGACCTCTTGCGACCTAAAGACCAATATTGATTTCCTACTGACTACTAATGCACAGACACAAGTGTCGAAGGTTGAAATAACACTCAAATGACTGAACAACAACTTTTGTGACTGAAAAATCAAAAAGAAACGACATTTGTAAGCCTTTTTAATTCCATAAAGTGGCATATTTGGCATATTAAATGAGAAACAAAAATGTACAACAGAACTTGATGTTAAATTGATTTTATCCATCTGAGATTGATCGATTGTGAAAAGTTGTTTCTAAACTACTGGTCAAAATTTTGGAATATTTTTTTTTAAATAAGTCTCTTATGCACACCAAGGCTGTATTTATTTGATTAAAATACAGTATAAACAGTAAATATTGTGAAATGTTATTACAATTTAAAATAACTTTTTAATAACTCTAAATATGCTAAAAAATATTGATTCAGATAAGGACAGTTGCTACAGGACAACACAATTTACCCAAAAAGGTTTGAAATTACTCAAAACTTAAAGGGATAGTTCACCCAAAAATGAAAATTGTCTCATTAATTACTCACCCTCATGTCGTACCAAACCCGTAAGACCTTTGTTTTCATCTTCGGAACACAAATTAAGATATTTTTAATTAAATCCGAGAGCTTTCTGACCCTGCATAGACAGCAATGCATCTATCATGTTCAAGGTCCAGAAAGATAGTAAGGACATCTTTAAAATAGTCCATGTGACATCAGTGGTTCAACCATAATTTTATAAAGCTACGAGAATACTTTTTGTGCGCAAAGAAAACAAAAATAACAACACTATTCAACTGGGGCAGTCTCCGCCACCATTCATGAGTGTACCACGATGCATGCTCTCTGATTTCATCAAAAATATCTTAATTTGTGTTCTGAAGATGAACGAAGGTCTTATGGGTTTGGAACGACATGATGGTGAGTAATTAATGACCATTTTCATTTTTGGGTGAACTATCCCTTTAAACATTTTCAAAGATTATCCAGTTAATCAAGGTTAAATTCAAAACTTTGAACCATTCTGAACATGCCCACCAAATTACTACTTCTTACACATTTGTTGGTCTCTCCTCAGGTTGATGACCAAATGAAGCTTCTCCAGAACTGTTGGAGTGAACTCCTCATCCTGGACCACGTTTTCCGGCAGGTGATGCACGCCAAAGAGGGCTCCATCCTCCTGGTCACGGGGCAACAGGTGAGCGTCCGCTGCAGTCTCCTCCATGCCTCCCCGCAGATCTCATCAGGCCTTTTTGCCAGTGTGGATCAACATCCTTTAAAGTGCTATCGACTGCCCCGGCCACTCCATTAAAAATAGATTACGCTTAGGTATAAACTAATGTGGCCAGAATAATCAATTGTAGACTTCTTATCAAGTGCGTGGTCAACGAATAAATAAAATGGTTGGTTAAGCATGCACGAGTCATCGCGGTGAAGAAGGGATGAGAGACACAGAGAGACGGACAGGGAGGGAAAGCAGAAGATATGTATGATTTACCTCAGTCGTCTCTGAGGAACATCGCTGGACGGACGCCTCAGGCTCAGCTGAAGTTTTCTGCACACGAGGACCTTTAATTCTGTCTTCGGCTCCAGCACTTGCACACACACTTCCAGAAGATGTTTAAACTGCTTATAAATAAATATGCTTCTGTCCGCCTGTCAGTAAGGCTTGAGTTTAATTTTTAATTCTATGTTTTTCCCTCCACCCTCTCTCCTCAACAAAGTGATCTCTAACTGTAGTGACAGCTCAAACACAGGGACTCGTGAGCAGGAGAACTTTTTCAAAGAGTTCACAGCTTATCAGAGGATTATGTACCGAAACAGAAGTGAATTACAGTCGATAAATGATATATATATATATATAACTGTATATAACATAGATACAGAGAGGTCATCTAAGGAAAAGAGCAAAGTTCAAGAAATATATGATGGTGACTTTTCATGGCCATGGTCTAGCGGTTAACACACATGCTCTGTTAAATCATACGGCGAGCGATGTGAGTTCGAATCCAGCTCCTGACATGATTTCCACCAAGTCAACTAAAGGACAGAGAAAACCCAAATTACAGTAGACATCTTTATTGTCTCAAGAACATAGTTTCCTCTAGACTGTTATGAGATTAAATGATGAACAAACTCATATGCTCTGGTGAATTATACAGCCATCAACACGAGTTCGAATCCGGCTCCTGGCGTGATTTTCACCAAGTCATATAAAGGAAAGAGAAAATGCAAATTAGACATCTTTAATGTCTCAAAACATCTCAGTTATTTCTTCTTGACCATAATGAGATTAAATGATGAACAAACTCATATGCTCTGGTGAATTATACAGCCATCAACACGAGTTCGAATCCGGCTCCTGACGCAATTTCCACCAAGTCAACTAAAGGAAAAGGAAACCCAAACTAAATATCTTTAATGTCTCAAAAACATCTCAGTTGTTTCTTCTAGACAATAATGAGATTAAACGATGAACAAACTCATATGGTCTGGTGAATTATACAGCCATCAACACGAGTTCGAATCCGGCTCCTGGCGTGATTTTCACCAAGTCATATAAAGGAAAGAGAAAATGCAAATTAGACATCTTTAATGTCTCAAAACATCTCAGTTATTTCTTCTTGACCATAATGAGATTAAATGATGAACAAACTCATATGCTCTGGCAATTTATACAGCCATCAGCGTGGGTTCGAATCTGGCTCCTGACGTGATTTCCACCAAGTCAACTAAAGGACAGAGAAAACACAAATTAAGCATATTTGATGTCTCAAAATCATCTCAAAAGTTTTTCAGTATTACTCAAGCATTTCTTATCAAACTCTCCCAATATCAAATTATCTGAATTATATATACATAATTTTACAACTCTATACTTTTTCCTATGTCATCATTTGAGACAAAGTTGATACTTAAAAGAAACACAACTGAGAACTCCACTTTCACAGCTTTTGGTGTCGAGTCTATTTGAGGTCAGAAATTGATTTGTTTGGTTAGTGTCAAAGTGGTTTCTATCCTCCTGAGCCATGAAAGAGCAACCTCTGAGCAATAAAATCTGAGAACGTTTGTTAGATATCACATCTGGAGATCTGTGAGAGCTCACAGCGCTCGCTATCTTTGATTTGTCTGGATTGCGAGTGCTCTGCGTAGCGTGCCTCTATGTTTGATTAGCGAGGTCTGGCGGAGGGTTGGGGGCGGGGTGGAGGAGGGCCAGACCTTGTTTGCATATTTTGCCTAATGAACAGCTGGTGCTGAAAAAAAGCCTTTGGGCAGAGAGAAGGCAAAGACTCAAACAGTTCATTACGTCCTATTATTCCAGAGCAGACTACTGACAGCTCATCTTGTTTGAGGACGTGTCATTGTTTCTCCCTAGTGTTGGTATGGCAGCAAAGCACTGTGGGGGATCAGTCCTGAAGTGCTGCGACACATGACACTACATGGGCGGCTTTCCAATATGTCACAGACCTACATCTCCCCCTCCACCCCGTCTTTTGCTGTATCTGTCTGTCTGTCTCTCACTCTGAAGGTCCCAGACCTTTAGAAGAATCCAAATCATCATAATGATATTCATACAGGTCTCAGTATTTTGTCAAGATCAAGCATTCACTGATATTCACGATGTTAGAATGAATTGGGGAATATTGCTACAAACGGTTCGCGACAAGTGTTACTCAGTCGTCATTATGGAACAAAAATGTCAAAAATAACATATTTCTTTTCACTGGAATTTTCAGTAGTGTATATTTTTTAAATACTTATATTTATATAAATATGCATCATTTTCAAAATTGTATTTAAAATGTTTGTTAAATATTTTCAGTATTTTGCATTATTATTTGTATTTTTTAAGGGTAATCCCACTACTTTAAATTTAAGTGGTTACTAATGCTTGAGGCACATGGTCAGTTGGTCAAATCCCAGTTAATTGACATCTTCAGCAGCTTCATATGGGCCTCGAAGAGATCCACGAATACAGCCGGTGAGAAATGAGCAATTCTCCAGCCAGGACTTTAAAAAATTCCACTCATCATATTTACACAATAAATAAATTCCAATCCGCCCGCGTTTTTAATTGCAAATCCAGCTCAGAGGGAGCTCTCCTTACGCTTAGGAGGCCCGTAGTCTACCTTATCCAGAAACCCTGGTGCAGTCAATTATGGTAATGAATTGTCAATAAATATAAAAATTTAATATGGCCTGCTTACAGTGAGTGGCAGCTAAGGACTTGCCTCCAAGACAAATATGTTGTTGCTGCAGATATTAAATGCACCTGAAAGGGGAGGAGAGGGCCACGGGGGTCCCGCACAGGGTTCGGCCCGGTAGCCTGGGGGACCTCCAGGGGCCCCCGCTCACTCGCGCCTCTCTAACCCCCACCGCCCTCGTCTGGTGCGGGGTGCTGGGGTCCGAGGGTCTGGGCACCAGGGATGGAGAAATGTGCAGCTCTTCCCCGCTCGGTTTGATGCTGATTATCATTCAGATCTCGGCCCAGCGCACTGTCCCTGCTGTGCAGAGAGGAGCCTGGGAAGGAGAGAAAGGCGTATAAAACGTAGAGCTGCCAGAGCTGGTTACATGCTTACTTCAGACGGCACTGAAAAACTCGAAAGGTGGTGCCAAGTGCCGTCTGGCTGATTGAACTTTTAAACTGAAAGGACTCTGATTCAAGAAATGGAATTTTCAATGAATAAGGAACAAGGCCTAAACTTTTCCTAAAACATTCCTAGCCAACTCTTGTTGTTCCAAAGCAAATATGAGCACATCTTCTCGAAATAAACTTCGTATTTCTGTTCCAAAAGTTAATACGTAACTCAATAATTAGCTCAGATTGGTTTAAACAATGGCACGCGCTTGATCAACCAATGGAAGATGGGAAGAGTGTTCTTTCAGACCTCAAATTATTTATGCAATCCTGCTCCTTGTACCTCTCTATACCTGAGATGTTTCAAACCTTCAGAGATCTGGCGTGTTGCTTGTGGTAATACCTTTATTGTTTGTGTGTGTGAACTCTCTCGCCCTTTCTCTTCAGGTGGATTACGGCCTAATTGCCTCCCAAGCCGGTGCCACACTCAACAACCTCCTGAGTCACGCGCAGGAGCTGGTGAGCAAACTACGATCCCTCCAGCTGGACCAGAGGGAGTTTGTCTGCCTCAAGTTCCTGGTGCTGTTCAGCTTGGGTGAGTACAGACAAAGGGGTGGAGGGGTGGAGAGTAGTGGGCTACGGCCTCTGTGCATTATCCAAATCTCACTTGCTTGCTCCCAAGGTTCTTGAGGGACCTTGAGATAAGCCACAAGACCGCATTCACTTCCCCCTGTACGATAAGACCATCATTATGAATGCCACCGTCTCTCCTTTAACGGTGATGCCAGAATAGGTCGGTCAAAACTGTTATTCTCAGAAAATCGTGTAGCTCAAAGATCTCGTTCTCTTTTCGTCAGTCTTCATACAGTACGTCACTAAATCAATATGCAATGTGCATTTTTTTAAACAATAATATATTTTCTGGGGAAAATTGCTGCAAAATAGAATTTTTTAGTTGTGGTTTGAAGAGTGCAGTCAAGAACAGTTTCCAGATTTTTGCAATTTCCAAAATTCAATTAAAATTTCCAAAATTCTAAGTTTCTGACGTGCACATCAACCTGCCATGTTCTATTCTCCGAGTGAATTTTTTGATCAATTTATGGTTCCATTTTTTTATGTGAATCTTGGTATTTCCATCTAGCAAATTTTTTTTTGCATAAATTTGCGTAAAATATGTGAATGAAAACCTAGCTAATAGGGGTGTGATATCCTCACGCAGACCTTTCAGATATATTTGCATTACACTGGCTCGTTCATAAGTTGGTGGTATGTAAGATATTTTATGTTCACATCAGGCAAGTGGCCGCATGATAAGCGGGAAAATTACGCAGTGTAGTCTTTATCCAGTCATAAAAACAGAATTCACAGTTTAACGCGGAATGTCCCGGAATTTGTCAAATTTTGAATCACAGAACTGTAAAGGTATTCACGACAACCCGTCAAAATAAAAGTCCGGTTTGATTTGAAGACATTGTGCCTATAACTATTTTTCAGTAGAATGTACATAGCTACTACTACTAAAATTAAACAAACATTATTTTTTAAGGAATAATCACAAAAAACTTTTTTCCCATTTTTAATTTTAAATAGAAAACCCCCTTTTTTTCCCAAAAAATCTTGTTTGCTTAATTTTCAATAATTAAAGATAAATGATCAATTAAATTAATATTTTATGCCTTCATTTGATAACCAGAAAAATGTAAATACACAACACAGAATTTCTGAGGGGAAAAAAAATTCATAAGGCTACTTTAAGAAAAAAAATGAATAAATTAAGTTTAAGTTTTATGCATTCAAATAATTAGACATGCTAAAACACAGAATTTGGTAACAATAAATAATATGGTGAGAAAAAATAAAACATTTCATAGGGCCCTAAACATGTCATTTTTGTTAAACTTTTAATAAATCGATGTGAAAATGTATAAGTTTAATGATTTTAATTAATTAGACATGCTTTTTAATTAATAAAATTTAATTTAACTATTAAAAAGGAGTCAAGAAAAATTAAAATGGAAAAAACTGAATTTGGAAAAAAATTAAACGGAATTTAGGAAAAAAATAAAACGGAATTTAGGAAAAAATAAAACGGATTTCATAGGGCCCTAACTATCCCTCAGCCTTGCCGTGCCCCCAGTTTGGCAACCACTGCTTTATACTTTTAAATTGATACATTAATCGTGTTTATTATATATTTTTTTCTTAAAGTGGAAATCAGTTTACTAAATAATGTAAACTTGACTGACTGCTTCACTTCCACTTTAAAGGGATATTTATGTTGTTTATTATTTATTTTTATTTATACTATTTATAATTTTTGTGCAATTACTTGCCTGTCAGTTGAGTTTGTGGCAAAACATTTTGCAGTGTTTACATGTTGTTTATTACTGCATAACATTTATTAAAATAGATGTTTAATTTCATAAAGTACAAGTTGATTTCAAATTTTTTTTTTGCATTTTGTGTTTTTCAGTTGAATAAAATAAAATTTTCCCCTATATATTTCATCATTGAGGATTTCGTTCTCATCTCGTCTCGTTCTCGTGAACCCAGTCTCGTCACACCCCTGCTAGCTAATGACTGTTTACAAGACACACACTAATCAATGACATCTGATGCTAGTGGTCTTGACCTGCCATGTTTGAATTTTTATTTTTGGGTGAATTAATTATTATTATTATTATTATTTATTAAGTAAAATAAATGTAAATAAAAATAAATGTGATATTAAAACAGAAAACATTAGATTAGTGCATTTAAGTGCTACTTAAGCTACACAAGTTCTAGCTATACTTCCAACTTGGAAACTTACAAAACCAAGGTTGCATTTTTTTCTCTATTGGAGTTAAGAAAATCAGGAGGTCATTTGCTCCTAGAGATTTGCGTGCCGAGTGAATTCAGTTTTGCTTTTAGCTATCAGTAACCTTCAGTGCTTCTCTTCTGTTAGCCTACTAGCTTTACATTGAAATGATCGGAGGTTCCATTGCTTACAGGTCAAGGCAGCTCTTGTAGCCAATTCACAAAAGCTGCAAGTCTCCACCATAAAAGACCAGCATCAAAAAACAAGACTGGACGTCTGTTTGGCCTCATAAGAACATGGAATATTAATGCCGACCATCCGCTTCTGCATCATCACATCAGTCACGATTATTCCGTCCTGTGGTTCCGGAAAAGAGAATATGATGTGTGTAGGGCGTAGGTGCTTTGATCCCATCCATTCCGTTTGCTGCGTCCCTGAACTACCTGAAACTACGAAGCAGGACATAAGCCTTTATGTCCAGCTCCCCCATCGCACCTTGAGAAGGTTCCTCACATCTTCCCAAGACCAAAGACCAGTGTTGAAAACTCCAGACCTCTCAACCTGGCTGTGTTTATGTTGATCGGCTTTGCGTAGCGGAGGTTTTTTGGTTGAAGTTTGGGGGGAATCTGGTGTAAATAATTTGGCGGAAACATCATCCATAATAAAATTCTCACCTGAGGGGAGTGTAGCGCCCCAGGCACTGCCCCGGTTTAGCAGCTCGCCCCACCCATGCTGTGTGCCAGGCCCAGAGAGACCAAGAGACTAAGAGAACTAAGCCTGGAGATCAAAGATGGCTCCGATTAATAGTATCCTGTGGGTGAAGGGTGGCCGGGGCTCTGTGTACATACAAGTGCACGGATGAGAAAAACACTTTGTCAGTTGCTATTGAGAAGCCAGTCAGAGGTTAATTAAATGAAGCATGAAAATCCCATGGTGCTTTATGAAAACTATTGGAATTATGGGAACTTATCTTCTGTCTGTCTCGACCTGCTGCTCATTCTTCAACCCTTTTTGAATGGAGAACAATCTGAAAAATGCTACAACTTTAGCTACAACGTTCCTTATTAAACGTTAGCGAGTACGTTCATAATTAAGGTGCGTTCTTGCATTACAGCAAATGTTTGCACCATTAAACCAAATGTTTTATGATTAAAAAGTCAAAACAAAAACTAAGGAAAAATTTGCACACCAAAAAGGTCCACTTTTTATTGTCAGTAGTGTAGCGATGAATGAAGTCAAACAGAAGTCACCTTCAAACCAAGCATTTTTATGATGGTCAACACAGCAAATTCACGTGATCAACATGAACCTGTTGCAAAATCTGTGTTGGGAAATCTTTTGCCCTCACACGAAATTCCTAATTGCATGGATTTCTATTCAGAGGACTGGATTTCACCCATGAAAAATGGCCAAACAACAGTAAAAGTGACCACACCTTACATGAACAAAATACTGCTAATTTCATCATGATTGCTTTGCCGCGACAGTTACATTGATTGATTGATTGATTGATTTTATTTTATATTATTTGTAAATTTAATATATTTTTTATAATTTAAAAAGAAATATTCATAAATGTAAAAATTAGACATTTACAATAATAAATTATACATTTTAATTCATTATATATATATAATATATATGTTCATACCAAACATTGTTTATGAAGTCTGTCTTTTTTGAATGAATCCTAAAACAGAATCAGTTATCAGGTAAATGTGCTGGTAAACCCAAGGCCACACACACAAGGTCAACATTTGGAGGCCGTCTGGCCCTCTTACACTCGTTAAATGCAGTGTCTCCGTATTGCATTTACAAATGAAGCCTGTTAACGGAAATCAAAATCGCATTTACCCACGCCGTTCCACTCCCCACCGCTTTAAGTTAGTGTCTGTTCGCTCTCAACACGGCCAAACCATCGCAATTTGTCACTGTCGGGGGAGCCCAGGGGGCTCTTTGTAAAGATAAGTGTCAATAAAGAGGAGGAGAGACATGAGTTGACCCGGGAGCAGTCACTTGTCTCCTCGATCCCTCCGGCTTGTCGAGAGGACCGATGGCAGTCAGCCGATCACTTCTCACGCTTTTCCGCCAGTCGAAGCGTCTCTATCTTTCCCACTGTCAGTCTCAGTGTGTTGAATAAGTGCTTTGGCTCTATCAGGAGCTGAAGGCTTTATCAATGGTTAAATAATTACGACCAAGACATTGATTTCCTCGACAACAGGAAAGGCGCTGAAGGGTGAACGATGTTCTTGTGGAGTTTAAAGGGGGTAGAAACGATTAAAGTGGACAGTTCTGAGAAGATGCCAACATTTCAGTTGGAGCCGCCTCTGTGATTGTCTCGACCCTCCATAAACACCTCAAGAACGTCTTGAGACATGTTTTACTAACTGTTTTTAACTAGAAATGCCATGCTAAAATGGTAGTAGCCACTGAAAAATAGTTAGAAATTGATATAGTTATCAAAAAACCGAATCATGAACTCTAGCAGTCAACCAAGGTCATAGGAAAAATTTAGGTCAAAAAGAGAGAAGGGTTACCAAAAAAAGAGAGAAATTTCTGTCATTGTTTACTCACTTTCACGTTGTTCTAAACTTTTATGACTTTCTATATTCTGCAGAACACAAGAGAGGATATTTTGGAAAAACGCTCAAGTGTTTTTTTGCCCATACAATGAAAGTCAATAGGTTCCCAGATTGTTGTTTTAAGCCTGTGTTATACTTTCCGCGTTCGCAATTCAGATGCATACACGGACAGCGCAGACGCGGAATGCTTGTATTTATACTACCGAAAGTGTACGCTGGTGGTCCGCTCGGCAGACGTGTTCCACATATGCGCAGTAGATCGGCTTGAAAAGAAAATAAACATGTAAACAGTAAACAAACAATTGCCCAAACTATGGGCAATTTCCCTCCACGAATTATTGCACATCTCTCTGTCTTTATATTGTTTTACCGACAAATTGTATACAGGGTTGCCAGGTTTTCACTAGAAAACCTTCCCAATCCCTACTCATAACTAGCCCAATCGCGTTTCGAGGGGGTCTCCAGTTAAAAATCGCATTCCAGGGGATAAATATCATGTTATTGGAGTCGTTTCAACCCGTGGACATGAAAAACAACCTGTGGCAACAGCGGGAAAACCGCGGACTTGGCAACACTGATTGTAGAGGTGCGGGTATCGACAGACTTCTTCACACAGCTTGCGCATGCGCAGTTGGTGCTTTTGTAGCCTACCGACCTTGTCCGCGCAGTCACAAAAAATGAGGGCACACGGATGTCCGCTCTGAGCCTCCGCGTACACCCTCTGATGACGATTTTTACGTCACGTGGACCCTAGCGGACTCGCGCACGCGGAAAGTATAACAGGCTTTAGACACCATTCACTTTTATTGTATGGACCGTTAAAACATCAAAATATCTTCTTTTGTGGTCACAAAAGAAAGGAAGTCACATTTTGAAGAATATGAGAATATGAATAAGAATATGAATATTATTTTTGGGTAAGCTATGAGTGATTTTGGGTGGACGAACAGTATTAATCTTTACCCAGATATTTTGTTTCAGACTTTTTTAATAACTCTTTTAAATGTAGTCAATATTTCATGTCATATTGATTAATTCCAGCCAGTTTTACTTTTATGCAGTCACCAAGTACCACTGCATGGCAATTTTTGTCCAACATTTTTGCACAAAATCCATTCGTTTCAATCGGAATCCACACAATCAGGAATTTCACGTAAGGATGAAACAATTCCCAATGCCGATTTCGCAAATTTTGAAAGTGACTTCTGTGCTTTGTCCATTTCGACACTATTGACAATGGACCTTTTTTACCGTGAATTTTGAAATTAAATGCCAGATAGTGGGCAAAATAGGATTAGTTGACGAGAAATTACACCTAATACTCAAAAACTTTATATATTAACAAATGTAACCAAAATATGCAAACTGACCTTGTCGCATTTTCATCAGCTATTTTTAAATTAAAATTATCGACATAAGTCGCATTTCGACACCTCCTCGTTATCATCAAAATGTAGAGGCCACTGGTATAACATTTTTCCGCTCATGGCATCAACACTTGACTACGAGATGGGATGCATCTCAAGTCCCTGAGGCTTGGCTGTGGGGTCTTTTCCAAACACCTCTGAACAACACTGCATACAGTCACGGCACGCAGCCGTTTCCCCTTTACTCTCGTTTTAACGGAGCAAAAAAGGCAGTTCCCACATAGGTAAGCTCTAATTAAGCCGGCCCATCTTGTTTCCTTGATCTGAATCGATATGTCTACCCTTGTGCGAAGAGAGGGGAGATCAGTAATGCATGCGCAAAGGCTCATAACAGGTGCAAATATTCATTTCCTGAAACAGACCAAATAATTTGGAAGTCGGTTGGGATTGATTAACATTCGAGGGCTGGGACGGTTCAATATTTACGCCTTGGAGACCCCCGGCCGGGGCCAAATAATGGTGCATAAAACTGCAGCTATGTCTTAATTAAATGCAAGATAATAGGGGCAGGTTTTTCTTGTGAGCCAAGCAGTTTGGCACTGACGGGTTGTAAGTCATGTGGAAGATGTGAGGCCCAGCTCTAATCAATACACATATAAAGCAAGCGCATGTGTGTGCGGACACCCTTTGAAAACACATTGACGCGGCGATGCACATGATTTGTGACAATGCTCAGCTCTTCCCCGCTCACTCAACACGTTCGCTTGTTGTTGTCACCAAACATGCTCATTTAGATTTCGCTCAAAAGTGCAAAACCTTCCAATCAGTCCTGAGTGCTCTGATATTTTACAAATCTGGTGGAGAGGAGGAAGTGGGCCCGTGCAATGACCCTAATATTTAAGGGTTATTTCGTTTGCTCGCTGTCCTTTCATTCCACGAGACAGAAATCAAAAGCCTCACTTCTGGCGCTTCGGCGAGAGGCTCTCTTTGAAACGGCAACCTCATTAGGAGCCTTAAGAGGCTTTCAGACTTTATCAGGCTTTAAAAGCCGCTGATATCTGTGGACACGGTGCAACGCGGCAACGGGCTCGTGCTTTTAAAGGGTAGAGAAAGGATGGCACTTTACCTTTAGCCCCACTAGCTTTTGTCATGCATTCAGTCAGTTCGCCGAATTCCGGCCATTCCGCTCTGATTTCGACACTTTGCTTGTGTGTCGTGGCTGCAATTTGCTTTTATCTCTGTGCTTTTTGTTCTTTATCTGTTACTACACATTACTTTATGATTAGCTTTAAATTGCAAACAACTTTAAGTGTGATTGGCGATCGTTAGCCATTAGCATCGTTATCTGAATGTCTACAAACGCTTCAGATAAGTTACGCGGGCAAGAATCTACATCTATGGATTTACTCTTGATAAAGGCGAGATGAACTCTGTGTATTACCCTTGACAGATAGAGGTTTTGTTTTGTGATTTTAGCGTTACACTTGAAGCTCAATTCTATCATCTAATTTTGACCCGAATCACAAATCACTGGCATTGAAATATTATCAGGCCAAGACTTTTTATTCCACAGTTTCTGCTGAATGGATTTAAGTATGGTAAAACATGGTGAATGGTACTAAGAGTACTACACTGTACAACAGTGTTTTAGTGTCCACATAAAAAATAAACAAATGTAAAATTTGACATTAAATATTTAGAGAAAAATCGTATGATAGTTGTTACATATCTAATATGCATGGATATATAGTTGAATTAATAAAGTAAAATTACAAGAATAAAACCATATTATGACATTAAAATTGTAGTATTTTAAGGAAAAAAACTATCATTTATATAATATTTATACAGTATAATTTAGTATCATTTATATAATATTATCATTTTTTTATATTTTGAATTATCTTCATTTACATTTTCATGTAAATGTTAGTATGTTTTAGTAATTTAATGTGCTTTTGTCATTTGTACTAGTTTTTTAATGTCTGTTTAGCTTTAATTGATATCTATTTGAGTTTTAGTTAGTCATCTTAGTACTTCAGCTTATTTTATTTCACTTACTTCACAAGGCAACATTACAATTTAATTTGTATAATTCCATTTAATTTGAATAAAAGGTTACGTTTTTCATCTTATTTATATCGTATCTATGTTTTATTTTCTATTTTTAATTGTTTTAGTTAACAATAGCAACACTGGTATAAGTAACTGAAAGCATATTATCATATTAAGCATTTTCCAATTGCAATTCCATGTTTAAAACTACATGTGAGCCTGGACGTTACCAGCAAAACCTCACCGAATCCAGAACACGATTGCATCTGGCACTAAAAAAACCCATCTCAGGTGAACCGCGCATCCGTGAACTGTTTGGAAAAGTTTTCCCCACGTTCAAAAAGCACAGAGCGGCTGGAGTTGCCTTCGACAAAAGCTGTGGATGAAGTGATTGAGAATACACTGAGCTATAGGTACTTGTTTTCCTTCTCCGTCTCACAACTCTTCCTCTGTCCCGTCGGATTCCTCTCTTCCTCTGCCTCTGCCAGAGCCTTATTACAAGCTGTCAGTTTATTGTAAAACATTAGGAAAGCAGAGGGACACTTGCTGTAACTGGCTTATCGATCTGGGGGATAGATTCTGTGATTTAACGCCCAAGCCTCCCATATTTCCACATTTTCAGCCTCCTATTAAAGCCTGTGCTTTCCTTTAGCTATTGATGTATCAACATTAACTGTTACAAGCAACTACAGAAAATCAATGACCAACTTTTATTACCGGCTGCATAACACGCTAGCTGGCTCACGCTCCAGTACTTAACATGCTCCGCTCATGTCAGGTGTTTCCTAAGTGATATCTGCACTGGAAATATCAATCATACGAGCTCCGGCTCCTTTCTGCCTGTTTGTGCAGATACTTGCCCCAGAACGGAGCGCTTGGGTGCCATTTTTATGATACCTGGTCTGCGATGCTACAAGATTCACCACTAACAACAACTATCAATATCCGTAACGTTCCGGACTTTTGCATTCGATTCGGTAACCGCACCTTTAGCGATCATTCGCAGCTTTAACTAGCAATACACATATTCATTTCCAAGTATAATGAGCTTGCACGCTATAAAATAATAATAGCTCGCCGTTTCTGTCTATCACATGAATCGAAAAGGATGCATTTGAAAAGGAACGGCGTGGCAAAGACAGATCACCCTTAAAGATTTATGAGACCTGTGGTCCTGCCGGGACAAACATATACAGGCTTTTTTTTCCCGATCAATGGGCTGAAGTTCATTATTCTCTCTCACCACGGCCGTGCTTTGCGTTTTTGTGCATTGTAAAGGGGCCTTGTTGTTGTTGCCTGTGCATATCTGAGGTTTTTCTCCTGTTTCTTCTTTCTTACGTGACTTGAGGTCTCACTAGCTTGTCTACGGGTGCAGTGGTACCTTATTCCATGCCAATTAAATTCTGCAATTTCTCTTGGCCTGCGAAGAGAGCCCGCTAGCCCAGGACCTTCAATCCGGCCAGGGAGACGCGAGCCGCCGCGGATGTGATAGGATGTATCTATTGATCAGGGAGCCGCCAGGTCTTATTTAAACATTGCACACAAACACAGATAAGGGCGTTACACAAGCTCTAACGTAAACTCCCCCTGTCATTTCTCAATCGATTTCATAGAAAGAGTTCTGTGCCGTGAACATCTATAAAAGTGACCCGGTCACAGCAGAAGGAAAACACTCAGCCCCCATGAGCACTCGGGTCAAACATACACCACACAGCTGAGCAGACGTGCCCCTTGAAAACAGTAATGTCTGAATGGTTTGTAAGCTGTTTGTGTATAAATAAATATTTTATATGTATATTTCTTTTTTCATTTTCAGTTTTCAGATGTCATACTGTAGGTATTGACAATGGCATAAAATTATAAAAAGGCAAAATAAATCTGTAAAATCTGTACAGTAAACCTGTAAAATATATATTACAAAATGTAAATATGTATAATAAAAATATAAATAATAAACATTCATAATACTGTACAATAAACATTGAATTATACAGTGCCGTGAAAAGGTTTTTGCACCCTTCCTGTTTTTTTTTTTTTTTTTTTTTTTTTTTTTTTTTTGTTTTTTGTCACCTTTAAATGACAGCGGCTGGTTATTAGGTTA